>NC_071087.1:92968497-93268497 GCF_027358695.1 Spea bombifrons
CCGTGATACTAGCGGGGAATAGGAAGGCCAGCGTCTCCAGCATGTGTATATCCATAGGGTGCTTAAGTGTTTAATTTTAATAGTTGACCAGCTCTAAGATGAGGCACGTACTAAAGGAAAATTTACATAGTGGCAACACAGAAAAATCTGGTACAATTTATTACCTGACGGAAAACTGGTTCAGAATCTCTGGGCTGCAAGGGGACGTTACGACATGGATTTTCTGTTCTAAACAGTGATGGACCAAAGTAATTGTGCTTTTTTATATTCATACCTTCTAGTAGGTGGTTAAAATTGCCTTGTTACTGCTGCTTTTTAGAGACACAGCAGAGGTCAATAGCTAGCCAATGTGGATATTGAAACAAGCAATGGAGGATGATTTTTGTTGTCACGGTTCTCTGCAGTGCTCCAGTCTGCTCAGGGTTCCCCCTCCAAGAAAGACCCACAGGGAGATCTCACTCACCATCAGCAAGTTGAACAACCCGGTATTAAAACAGAATATATGCCAAAGTCAAATCATTCACCTTCGAGTCATGAAATTGCCTCCTCGTCAGCTAACGCGATAGGTAAGTTATCATTTTCTGCAGAAGCTGGTAATGCTATTTCTTCAGCGCCCACAATTTATGGAAAAGGTACATGTGTTGGGTAACAAAAGGCCTGAAGATGTGTCTAGTTTGTACATTACTGAAATATAATTAGAGTTTAATTTCTTTGTATGTTTTAAATGCATGCTGTAGCTCTATTATGTCTCTCAAAGACGGTTCTGCCCGCCAGAAGGTTGTCGAATTAGTGGATACAGTGAGGGGACTTAAACAAGTGACTAGATAGGAAAAATGGTTCTTATCTGGGGTCACGTTATCTGTTTCTAGGTCTTATTAAGGTGACTAGATATGAAAAATGGTTCTTATGTGGGGTCACATTATCTGTTTCTATGTCTGTTAGGTGCTGGTCAAGCACTCTTGGATACCTTGTGACGTATATGTCCATCCTAGGTGTTCTGGAAGGCTATTACTTGCATCACATTGTGCCTGTAAAGTCTGTTTGTTTAAACAATGCCAACATAGTTTCATTATCTGAAAATGACTTCAGTTTGCATTGATTCCCATTAAAAAAAAATAAAGAAAAAGGAAAAGTCCAGAAATAAATGTCCATTATGTGACACCAGACATTTCATTTAAATATGCTATTTAAATGAATGAGAACAATAAAAAGGGCAATACTTTGACATTTGTAAACAGGAATGTTTAAGAGAGCATATTCTATTGTTGCCATGCTATTGATTTTATATGTTCATTTTGTAGTGGGGGTCGCAGTAACCAACATAGAGAACCATGAAGAAAGATTGTTGTCTCTCTCTGAAACATCCAACCCACCAGAATACTCTCCATGCGGCAGCAGCATTGTTAAAGTTCCCTCTGGCATCTTTGACAACAGTGGGAGGAAGAACAGCAGTGGTGAGTTATTTGCAAGGTTACTAGATTGTTTGTTTTTTTCCCTCCAAATCCCCCTCCCTTAGGGACTCATCATCTAAGGTACCTTCAGCTAGGGTAGCCATCACAAGGGTGAAACTTTCCAACATGGCCTTTTGGAAATCACGTTAAAAAGAAATGTATTTAGAATGAGCAAGCTTTTCATAATTATAATAGTGGTGTATTTTTAATCTACTTATTTTTTTTTATTTATATAGCATATAGCTAAAGAGGCCACCCTTGAATTATGGCGGGACACAATGTGCTTGTCTTATATGATGTATGTTAACAGATTTGGTTTTAATTTTGTGATGTCTGTTCTAGCCACGGCTTGTTGTTTTATGAACAAGGTTGTGTTAGCCTTTAATGAAACTGCAATGCTCTGAAATGCCTTATCTTTTTTTGTATGTACTTCACATTAGGCTTTTTCTCATATAGAACAGGTGGGGCCTTGTTGTGCCATCCTACTTGTATGAAGACCGTTTGTTGTCAAGGCCTGTCAGCCTTCTTAGTTTTTTTTTATTTATAGAACGCGAGCAGATTTAATAGCACGGTTACAATGTGAGAGACTTAACAATAACATTAAAATTAATAGTATACAAAATTAACAAGAAAAATACTGGACCCAGAACAAGAAGATGGTATTGCTCTTGTAAATCTTAGTCTATATCAAAGGTGACAAATTCTTGTTTTATGAATTTTATTGATATCTATGCATTTTGTACTGTGACAAACCATGCATGTTTTTTTGTATTGGATGAGGTAAATATGCTAAATGTCTTTGTTTACAGGAAGTGGGCCATTACCGCTCATTATTGATGTTGAGGATGTAGTCTTTTCTAATGAAGTTCAAAGTAAAAAGTCTGGAGAGAGAACTCAGAAGAGACAGAAGGTCTTTTCTGAGCGAAGCTGCAGCTTCAGTTCAGAGAGCCGTGCTGGTATGCTCCTTAAGAAAGGCAGCCTTGACTTGGCTACCAATGAGATGGCCATGAAAATGGGAGCTGATGCCAAGATCCTCACTGCAGCACTCTCAAAAACACCACCACCTCCCCAAGGAAAGAAAGAATTTAGCTTTGATGTTGTTGATAGCCAGGTTGTTGAGAGGAAACTTGATGTAAATGAAGCTGCAGCTAAGCCAGCCCTGGAACCTGCATCAGGGAACAAAAAACAGGAGTTCCCGGATCAGCTAGACACTGTTAAAGAAGAAAGCATTGTAGGTACGCAAGAGACTGTACAAGGCACGGTGGAGAAAAGATTGCCTGTTAAGTCTCCTCATCTGGAGGAACCGAGCAAGAGGAACAGCTTCCATGGTCTCATCAAAACTGCAGAGAGGGAGGGAGTTGAAACGGGCCTTGATCCACTGTCCCTTCTGGCTTCACAGATTGTAGAGAGCAGTCCACCGCCTCCAGAGGAAAAGATCATTTCACCTGTTGTGGCTCGCAACCTAGCGGATGAGATTGAAAGTTATATGAACTTAAAAAGCCCACTGGGCAGCAAATCCTCCAGCATGGAACTTGGAAGCGCAGAGTTAGTCAGGGTAACTGATAAGCAGACCACTGGTGGTCCAGAGAGACGTTCCAGCCTCCCGGCAGACACCCTTCCTCCAGATGACCTGCAGAGTGAGAACCAGAAAAACGCTGTCTCAAGGTCTAAGACTTTTACTTCCAGTCCGAAGCACCACTTACGCAACCAGAAGGAGCGGTCGCTGTCACTGACTGCCCTTGTCCGATCGTCACAGCACGGCTCTTTGGGTTCTGTAGTAAACTCTTTTCCTGGTCTTAAGCTGGACAGTCTCCTGACTGGGCCAAAAATGGATGTCCTGAAGTCTGGCATGAAGCAGGCAGCCAATGTTGCCAGTAAGATGTGGGGGGCAGTTTCATCGGCCTACAGTTATTCTGATGAAGAGGCAAGTATTAGGTGGTCAAGCTAAATCCCCTTTATGTTAATCATATTCCACATACTGGAACGTGTAAATATGAATACTTGCTACATTATTCTAAGAAAAAAGTAAATTATCCACTGAAATTTTAAAATTAATATATTCAGTCCTTGCGGTCAGCTCATTCACTGCCTATATACATTTTTTTTATTATTACATAGTTTCTGTTCAAACATTATATAAGTTGAGTGTGAAAAGTCACCAGAGACTTATATTGCAAAAACTGCCAGAACTTTTGCCAGATATTTTAGCTAGGGCTGCGAACGTTTCACATCGATTGTTACAATCGATGTGAAACGTTCACAGCCCTAGCTAAAATATCTTTTACGTTTTACAAAGCTTTACTTGCTATGTGTTGTACTTAACAGTTTTTACTGACCTCCATAAAGCTTTTATACAAAGTATTAGCTAAATTAGTTTGTGTGTCTTTTGTTCTCTTTGGTGCTTGCGTTGTAGGATGAAGTTGGAGGTCGGTCTGAATTTTCCTCAAATGTTGAAGAACACGGTGAAAGTGTGAATTCGAAGATGAGCCTTCAAGGACCTGCTAGTGATCTTACACAAAGTGACACCAGCCTTAGCAGCAGCAGTGGTGACGCCAGTGTGCATAGTTATTTAAATAGTAAGTAGCTCATCTGTGAAACCCTTTGTTTTTTGCTAGTGTAATGGTTTTTCATTAGGAGTTTCTGCATAGCTAGCCAACTGATATACTGCTCCTATTCCAAGAATGTCTGAAAATGACTTAAGTATGGATTGACAGTCCAGCTTTCTGTATTAAGATTACTCCTGCAACAGCGACCAGCCAAATTGTTTCTCAGGGATCTTATTCTTATATTCTTTCCTAGCATTCCGGTAGACCGGATATGAAAGGTCCTAAGATTCAATACTCTTTCTAACTGTGAACACTTGGACCTGTTAGACTGTCAGGGCCGTGTGTGTGTTTGTGCGTATGTATAGTGTCCACGTATGTTATGGATGCATGTTCGTTACGAGGGGGAGAAAATACCACTAAACCTAGCTGGGAAAATGGGATGGGCATGGGGCGGGTTGATGGGAGGGCAAAGGGGCCCAGGCTTTAAGTCTGTCCTGCATCCTGAGAGTTCTGATGTTGGGCCTGCTGTCAAGACCCTTTGTTCTATCTTTAGATTGGAGTCCTACAGAAAACACGTGTTAAATCTGAAAAATATTTTATTCCTTGCTTTATGGAAAGGATCATAGTTTTGCAGGCTTATGAATGAGGCTAGCATTAGATAAGAAATGGATCCAAATAAATTATCTGAAAGAACCCCCAACCCAAACATTATGAGAATATTCTTGCCTTCTTGAGACATTTTGTTGCTATATGAGGTACGCAAAACTCTTTTGTGTCTCCTTAAGATGAAGCTGTTCCTGGGAAAAGCACACGGGGCTTGGAACGTGAGAAATCGGAGCAGGCATCTTCTCAGAACACCAGCCTCTCCAGTATCTTTCAGAATTGTGCTATGGAGGTAAATATGGACATTGATTCAGCTCTCTCTGAGTCTGCTGCCGGCTTACAACATTTTTATATGCATCCCTTGCTCTTGCTTACCTTTAGGAACAGGGGCTTTGGCATTAGATGTATGTGCCCCTTTGGCAGAGATCTCTGCTTTGTCACTGCCACTTCTCGCTCTCCTGTGCTGTTGGATAATGTTGCAAACCTGTTGGTTAAGCTAGTGTATGCGTGACTGAACATTTAAGTATAGATTTAAAGAACAGAGATGGCACGACTCTAGTAAAGCTCTTATAATTTTTTCTTGCTACTCTGTAACTGTCCTATTTTCGCATTTTTCTTTTCCCTAGGTCCTCATATCCAGCTGCTCTCAATGCCGAGCTTGTGATGCACTCGTTTATGATGAAGAAATCATGGCAGGATGGACTGCTGATGATTCTAACCTCAACACCACTTGTCCTTTCTGTAAAGCCACCTTCTTGCCATTTCTGTACATTGAATTTAAAGATTTCCGTGGCTCTGCAAGGTTTGTGAACTGTTACTGAAATCAATGTAGGTTGTATTTTGTATTTATTTATTTAAATGGAATATTAATTAGGGCTATGGAGTCAAAAAAAAAAACGAAAAGGTTTTAGCATTGTTTTTGTGCATTGTTCTCTGGTTTGTTACAACCTTCTTGTTATGTGAGGCAGTCTAAAATTTGATCCTTTTTACCTTTTATAGTTTCTTTCTCAAGCCAAGTAATTCTGGAGACAGCCTTCAAAGTACCAATGTCCAGTCAGCGGAGAATGCAGAGCATAAAATTGCATCAAGCCCTGCGGACGGTGACCTAATGAGCGTAAATCCCCCTGACCCACTTCAGGCTACAGTGGCAGGAAGCACAGCCTCTGAACAGGGGTATGTGAGAGGTCCACTAATCATGCTCCCTCTCCTCACGCTTCCCCTTACCTACATGTCTACATTTCTAAATTGGTATTTTCCCTATAGTATAATATTTATGCACTTGGTTTAAAGCAAGTAAAATTACTATAATTTAGTGGTGTTCAGATGATACATGTACTGTGTATGTAAATGTGTGTGTGTGTATATGTAAGAGAGAATAGTAACAGTAGTTGTATGTTGGCAATAGGCCATATACATACGCAGATAACGACACAATGCTGGGTTTTCAAACACTTAACTTGTGCAGCGTCACTGGCTCTGCAGCTACCCGCGTCCTTCGTGGTCCAGCGTTTATTGCCACTGATTAGCTGCTTAAAGCAAAGATGTGTATTGAGATGACAAGCTATACAGTTCTTGTGACAAGCATATCTTTTGTGATGCACTGCTTGTTTTTCGGTTCCAGTACCGTTCAGGTTACGGAGGCTTTACAGGCAAATGCAACACATTCTGAAACCGGCACTACACCAAAGAAAGTTGCTTCATTGACAAGAAGTCACAGTGTGGGAGGACCTCTGCAGAATATCGACCTGTCACAGAGGCCGTCTCATGGAGTGTCCACTATAAGCCTTCCAAATAGCCTGCAGGAAGTTGTAAGTGCTTGTAGACTCTATCAACTGGTCATCTTCAGAGGCCTTTATCCTCAGGAAAGGATAATTGATCACTTAATTGAGTGACATATAATTGACATTGGCTAGAAAGAAGAAAGTTGTAAGACTTCAGTTATAAACGGAAGATATATTCCCGCTCATGGCAAATAACCTCTATTAAAATCTTTGTCACCTGTCTTGTTTCTTCCTATTTTTGTAATCTGGATTTCCCCATTGTCATAGTAATTGATCTGTAGTATGCATTGTGATACATAGAATTAATGTGGTGATTAATATGTTAAGTCCAAGCTCATATTTTTGTGTATGAAGAGTGCATAGTGCTTGACCAATCTCTGTTGTCTAGGATCCATTGGAAAAGAGGCAAAACCCCCCTCCTGTCTCAGTGCCCTACCTTAGCCCACTTGTGTTGCGTAAAGAGTTGGAGTCTTTGCTGGAAAACGATGGAGACCAGGTTATCCATACATCCACCTTTATCAACCAACATCCAATTATCTACTGGAATTTAGTGTGGTACTTCAGGCGCCTGGACCTACCCAGCAATTTGCCTGGTCTCATCCTCTCTTCAGAACACTGCAATGGCGGAGTGCAGGTGAGGATTTTAATTCCTGATCATGTTACAGCCTATGTAGGTTAAATGGTGACATTTATGTCTCACCAACCAGAGAGGTTTCTTTCCAGTTTTGGATAATATTCTCTGTTATCTGCAGCTCCCCCAGTCATCCCTGTCCCAGGACAGCAAGCTTGTCTATGTCCAGCTGCTATGGGATAATGTCCACCTACATCAAGACCCAGGAGAGGCGCTTTATATCAAGTGGAGAAATCTAGGTAAGCAAGTATATTTTGGTTTTTAAGTTGTTTATATAGTCGATATAGTTGTATATTTATGACACAAGCGATATTTAGACACTAAGATTTTCTTTAGGGGTTTTCAAATGTTACCCTTTTTAGTGTACAGATGCATCACGATTTTAAACGGGTGTAGAAAGAAATTACTTCCACAAAGGCTGGTGGTAGAATTAGTGCACGGAAAGAGTTAAAATACTAGCATTGGAAATACACTGAGGTGTCTAGTTTTCAAACAGAAAAAGTTTGATAGGGGTAAATTGAACTGATCAGCTTCAAAGATGTCCCAAGTAGGACATGGGTGTTGTATGAAAAGAATGGTTTTGTAATAGCAATATGCTACTTGCACTTGCTACTGCCTATAGCTTGCAATGAAAAAACCTAACATGGAATATTTCTAAACTCAGTACAAATATAATCTATTTAACAGGTTTTAGTATCTGCTTTTGTCGATGAGTGTAAAGATTTTCAAAGTAAAAGTCAGAAAAAGTCCCCTTTTTGTCCCCCATATGTTATGTTATTTTTTTTTATATATAGTAAATTATATGATACAATCAAAATAACGGTATCTAAAGAAAGCCCTGCTTGCCCAGAAAAATAACCAATATATAACTTGTGTGGGTTCACTAAAAAAGTAAATTACAGCATGAACACTGCAGAACTGTTAAAACAGCCATTGTCATGAAGAGTACAAAACAAAACTAAGGGGTCATGTTATATTCATATAAATATTTGTGTTTATTTTAAAGAAGCAGCCAAGAAGACAACCTCTTCTCTGCAGCCTGACCTCCAAGCCACCAATGAATTACTGGAGAGCATCACTCTCAGCATCCAGCACAATGATGTCCTGAGACCAATCAGCCTTCTCCTGCTGAAATATAATACAGCAGCCAAACGGCAAAGGTAAGGCTTGGAAACGCACCCTGGAGCTCATTTTCTTCTTTTTCCCTTTAATCAGCACTTAATATATTATCATATGAATGCCTTTTGTAGCATAATTACAAACATTTTAGTCCTAATGGTTAATAGATGACTTTTTGTATCCCACAGAAGCTTGTACAGAGAAATATTATACCTTTCTTTGGTTGCTCTTGGAAGAGAATATATTGACATTGGTAAGCTGAAGTTTAGATTTTTATTTTGTTTATATAGCTGTCCACAATAAATTATAAGTTCCCCATGCACATGAAATGCTACAGTGCTGTGAAAAGGTATTGGCCCCTTGCCGAGCTTTTTTTTTTTTGCATATTTGTCACACATTTGTTAAGTGTTTCAGATCATCAAACTAATTTTAATAGACAAAGTTAACCAGAGTAAACACAAACTGCAGTAAAGAAGCTATCCAACCCTACCTGGCCCTATGCGGAAAAGTAAATGCCACCTCTGTTACGAAATCAACTTACTAACCAAATGTAATTGAAAATTGGGTTAGAATTCACTAGACACACCCAGGCATGCCCACTACAAGTCCTGTTGAATCTAAATATCAATTAAATAGAACCGGTCTCAAAAAGCTGCCTCGATCTAAAGAAATTCAAGAACAGATGAGAAACAGTCATTGACATCCTTAAGTCTGCAAGGGTTTAAAAAAACCGACGTTTAAGGCTCTGGAACTCCAGCAAAACTCCGTTACTCCAAAACTTTCCAAGGGTGGCCGATCAAAATTCCTCCAAACACACATCTACGACTCATCCAGGAGGTCACGAGGAACCCAGACTAACATGGAAAGAACTGCAGGCCTCACTTGCCTCAGTTATGGTCAGAGTTCACGATTCCACAATAAGAAAGAGACTGTGCAAAAATGACAGGCATGGGAGAGTTGCAAAGCAAAAAAAAAATACTTTTTTGGAAGACCTAGGTCCCATTACATCTGGCATAAACCTAACACGGCATTCCACAATAAGAACGTCATACCAACAGTCAAACACGGTGGTGGTAGTGTGATGATCTGGAGCTGGTTTGCTGCTTCAGGACCTGGGAGACTTGCCATAATTGATGGAACCATGAATTCTGCCCTCTACCAGAAAATTGTGAAGGTGATTGCCCGGCCTTCAGTACATGACCTAAAGCTCACGCAAGCAAGTCCACATCTGACTTAAAATCCTGACTTGAATCTGATTGAGATGCTGTGTCATCACCTTCAAAGGGCAGTTCATTCTTTATAACCCTCTAATATGGCTGAATTAAAACAACTCTGACAAAATTTCACCACAGCGATGTAAAATGTGGTTACAGTTATTGCTGCCAAGGGTGCCATAACCAGTTATTAGGCTTAGGGGGCAATTACTTTTTGACATGGGTGATATAGGTTTTGATTAACTGAAATGGATGATCTGAAACGCTTAAATGTGTATAATAAATATATGAAACAGGGAAGGAGGACACTGTATGCTGTTCAGATGTTAGTAGGCACCTACAATCTAGGTGCCTAGCAGCGTTCATGGATATTAATAAAATACTATTCAGTAAATTCTTGTTTCAACAAGAATTAAGACAAAAGGGCATGGCTACCAATTAAAATTGAATGACAATTATAATTTAATAGTTCTCTATTAAAGCAGCTTTTACTATATACTAATTTTTTTCATAGCAAATAGAGGGAAAGTGCTGTGTAAATCCAGTAAAATGTTTTTAGATTTAAAGAAATACGTCACAAGCAAACCCGGCAACATGTGTAAAGATATTGGACTTATGCACCAATGCTTCTGTAGCATGAAGTTTTGATTTGTTTAATATTGTGTGCACAGAGTTCTAATACTAATGCATTTATTGTCTTCATATTGCAGAGGCCTTTGACAGTGAATACAGACTTGCATATGAAAAACTTCCAATTGAGCTGTTTCACAAAATGAAGAAAATTGATATACCCCCAAACAAAAGCATGGAGAGCTGCAGGAGTAAATTTGGGGCCCCTGTGATTTGAGAGAAAGTATATACCTAGAACTGAACTTTGCTCCCTTGAAACCCTAAGATCCAAAGCGCTTTCAACTGTAAGGCCACAAGCCGGGTCTTATTTTAGCTTCATGTTATTACACAAATGAGGAGCAGGAGGAGGTTACCTTAAAGACTGAACATGCACCCTACCCATTTGGACGTGCTTACCATATCCTAATTCTCACTTTTGTGACATATGGGCAAGGAAGCATTTGGGATCTTCTGAAAAGGGCCTAATACGACAGTGGAAACTTTGTTACTCAAAAAACATCCCCCATTTTGTAAATGCAAGTCTACTAATGTGGCCTTTTTTATTATTACTTTTTTTTACATTTGATGCTCACATCAATGCAAAGAAATAATAATAATAATAAAAAAACATTCTTCTAGATAACCCAGTAAGTGGGTATGAAATAGATGCTGGACGCACTCTACAGCTCCTGTAATCATTCTTGTTACCCTTGTATTTACGTTTATTGCTGTGACATATACTTGTTCTTTGACAAACTGCTGGAAACAGCTTTGCTGCCTTGTAGATAGTGAATAGATGGCAAACTCTCTTAACAATAAGACCCCAGACATTATCTGACAATCTGTTTCGTGGAAAAATGATTCTAACTTACAATGTATCACAAGTAGTAGGTTTACATCCACACATTAATCTGCATCCTAACTCTGGTTCACCGACCAAGCTACTGAAGAATTGGGGGCTTCTGTTGGCATTGAGCTACTGGTATGGTCAGTCAACCAGTGCCATTACCTACCTTTATAGTTATGTGAATTCATACATATTTACTAGCACTACTATTTTCTATTGAAACGCTGCCGTTCAAATAATTATGTGATTATAGGTGATTTTGTTCCCCTGGCTAAAACAATTGACAGTTGAAATATTAACGGTCATGTGCGAAACAAAAAAGCGATTGCTATACAAAGTATAAAAAGTAGACTTCTCACCATAGCAAGCAATAGAATGTACTCGCTGATTGGGCCATTCCAGTGCTTGCCATGATGACAGGGCTACTCTTCAAAACTCCTGCAGCGTTATTTGCACATTAATATTCCATATCTGTGTTGTGCCTTATTTTGTGGAAGGTAACTGATAATCATGGTGCCTTCTAAAGATCATCACTGGGTACATAAGTCAGAAAGTACTCCCGAGAGCCCTCATTCGTTGCGCATCGCATTGCATTTGTACATATGACCGATATCGGCAATAACAGGGTTCGAGCGTGCCTTAAACATTCTGTGATTGTACACTACATTATTCATTCTTTACGCCTGATTTTATGTTGGCTTTATGTATAGTTTTCTGTTGCTTATGGCGACTGCAACTATGTGGCATGTGCTCTATGGAGCTGCATGTGTAGTAGTCTTTAAAAACCAAAACAATTTAGACTAAGTCACTGTAGCTATGTAGACAGTCTATTGTCCTGTGCACAGCTGAAATGTAATCGTAACAACTTGCAAACTTGGTAAATGAATTAAGAATTGAATAGATAATCCAACCTCCTTTTCAAGATCTCAAACAGTATCTGATCCCTATTTGACTTGGTTCTCTAGTGGCCTTGGCTGTCAGGATAGATGACGTGTAGATCCGCTCATAGCTTTATAATGCGTGAACAGCTCACAGGCTGAACTAGATACTCGCTATTAGCAAGACTCAGGGTGCCTTATATTGTATTTACTTAATATACTTGTTCCTAAAGTGCCTGAGGGAACCTGTTGAATTCACATTCTGGGTTTGACCCATCTATGTGTGGTGAAAGGAACCAGGAGTACAACATGAAGGGAATATCTGCCAAGGGATTTACCTAAAGCCATGTACCTCCTGCATGTGTAATATATTGCAGCCCGTCTCAAAAGTCACTGGTATGTCTGCTTTCTTCAGCTACACATGACCTTTTTATAATATAACAGGGATGAAGCTCCACATTAACAGCAGCAGAATTATAATTAAGCCTTACTTGTTGTTGCTTATTGTTGAGGTTCCATCAGGACAAGATCTTTCAGATGTGGTATTTTTCTCACCTGGAAGGACTTAATGCTTCCAAATTACATTTCACCAATAATTAGTGAAAAGTGGCACATCTAGCATAGAAACGTGCTGTTTAGCGCCGGATAATTGATTGCGAACATTATCCACTGTAAAACCAATGATACTTGACCTTTGATAGACTTTATACATATCTTGCCCTCCTGACAAATTAAACATCCATTTGTGCCTTACCATTCTTTTATTACACTGACAACGCACCATTTACTCTGACTCTATAGTTTTCTTTGTTTGTTTTAAGAAATCACCTGTAAAATATATATTTTCTATTTAGGATCTGCTTTCACAAAGCTGCATATACACAATTGCTGTCCTCAGCTCATGCCTTTGGCGTTGCTTGTCCAGTCTTATTAAATAACTGTTTTTACTGACACGGCTACTTTGATTTTAGCTCGTTGTGTGCCAGAGAACTTAACTGGCACATTTTTTGTCCAGCTTTGGGTCTTTGTTTACAATCCCACTAGACTGTACAGAAGAGGTCTACTGACATTGTATTCATTCTGATGAAAGAACAATCTGACCGCTTATTCATAAAGTCTGTGCTTTTGTCACAGAGATGTTGGACAGAGGTCGTGAGGAAGTGAAGGAGATAAGATAGACATTGTGAAGGTTTACTTTGGGCAGAACATGTACCAGCAGCTAACAGGATGGCTTCTGCGTGCATCCACGGTGGTCTATGTGATATTCACATGTGGCCTTCGCGTGGGTAATAGGAGTTCAAACATTGAAAGATATCCATTCACATAACTTTTTTTTATTATTATTTTGGACACAAACTGTACTTGGCTCGCTGGGCTTTTACTTCATTTGCTGTTCTGAAAGATTATATATAATGTATTTTTATATAAAATTATTTAAAAATGATGACCCTGGAGTTCTTACACATTTTGCATAACACTTCATCAATTTTTTTTTTTTTTTTTTTTAACCTTATATCCAAAACAGTTGTTTCTGGGTTTCTTATAATTCATTTCCGTCCATTATATGTGTGTGTGTCAATACATTGTATTGATGGGGAGTGTCTTTTTAACAAGTTTTCTGGCTATTAAAAGATTTGTAGGTCTTGTTGCGGCCCATTAATTTTATGCATTTTCTGTATGTATCCAAATGGCTGACATTAAAGGGAACTTGTTACTGTTTTGGTTAACCTTCTTTATTCACATTGTGCCTATAACTCTTTAGTAGATTTCTACTGTTCTCCGGTATTTATTAGTGGGTCTGCGGGATCCCCTGCCAAGTGTTTAGCGTATATGATGCTTCTGCTTGTATGCAGTCAATCAGAGCAGATTGCAGTAAACGGAGAAGCTCATATCTACAGATTACACCTGACACTAAGGGAAAAATTACTGCTTTTATACGATATTGGTCTAAATACTGCTGCTTTCTTAAAGTCTTTATAGAAGACAGTCTTTAGCTATGTGTAATGCTATATAGGGTAGGTTAAGGATGATCAGGAACCTAACCCTTGTACCTGACAAGCAGTTCTTGAATTGTGTGATTGCATTTTGCAATGTTAATTGTCCAACTGGCCTAATTAATAATGCTGCAGCAGTGTGAGATCAGCATTAATATCTACATAAGATCTTTAAACAATCATTTCACATTTTCTGGACTCGTTTTTTCTGGTTTCTCTAAGGCTACCACTTTCTTGTGGAACTCAGAAGGGATGCTTTATTCATACAGCTTATTCAACCCACCACAGTTGGCCTTGAATAAATGACGTGATGTGCGCGTGTGTATATATACATGTGGATATCCGTGTATATATTGTAAACACGCAATGACTGAATATCAAGATAGTCTAGAGGTTTACACAGCTTTCAGGGCGGAACTGTACGCCTAAATTGGCAATGCCATGTATATAAAACTCGTATTTAATAGGTGGGATGCAATCTGTTTTGCACTTCAGACCGTAATGTATCTTTCTTTTTGTATGCTTTTAGGTAGAGTAAATGTTTTTGTATGTTTGAACTGCAAAACTTCTGTTTTGTCATCAGAATCGTGTATAGAAATGTGATCTATATAGAACTGACCCCGTAATGTGTTTCTTGGGTAAAGAAAATAAAAAAAGTATAAAAGAAAAGTGTTAAATGTTATGTTCTTTGGTATTTGGAATGATTGCTATAAATCTGTGCTAGCTTCAGGTTTGAGCTCCAGAATAAAACTGTAAGCAAAAAAGTAAAAGGATTAAACTGGACTAAGTGTGTGCAACAGACCTAAAAAGCATTGCCTGCAAATAGCTCCGAATGGTGGCAAAAATGGCACTCACAAGAATAAAAGTAAGAAATTAGTGGTCTACTTACACAATCCAAAATATATTAAATATAAAACTCTAATTTGTGTGTAAGTGAATGATGCAAAATGAGCACAGACCAAAGGTCGCTCACCAAGGCAACTCCTATCACAAATGGTATTGGTAATATTGAATGTCCTAGAGATGGCTTCACCTACAAAGAGAAGAGTACTTAAAGAGGCAGTCTTCAAAATAAAAAAACAACCCAAAACTTGTGTTTCATTGCAGCATTAAACATGAATATTAAAGCAATTTCCCTCAAAACTTCGACCTAAGCAAGTGTTTTGCATGAGCTTAATGGGATGTTAGGGACAATAAAGTGAAGGTTGTATGCATTACTCCCATCATTATATAGCAAGCCAGATGCTGATAATGCTGCAGCATATCTCCCCTTAAATAGTGTGAGACAGCATAACTCCTATCATTATATTCTGAGCATGACGGTGGTGTGGTATAACTCCTATTAGACATGCATTCATACGAATTCTAAAACTACCAAATTTTGGGATACAGAAAATACATGTCTTTCTGGAACACTTGTGACAAATTACATGTGGAGGTTGAAACACCGATCAGAAGTCTGATGGAGGAAAAAGCCATCATGGACACCTCAGAGTACATGCAGGCCACCCTCTGCCAAGGGTTAGGGGTAAGTTGTGCCTTAAAAAAACTATTTAAAAATGTCAAAAAGCACATCTTGTCCGAGTATATGAGATGATGCAGCATAAAAAGCTAAACGATGGAGAGATGTAGGAATTGGAAGCGGCAGTAGTGCCATCTATATGGCATTTTCCAAACCCTTGCACCCATGCAACGCAGCAGCCATTCGGGCAGAGGCCGCTGATACTTGGTATGTACCACCCAAGCTCCCCAAAGTCAAATTAGTGCTTTAAAAATGATTAAAGCCTTCTAACTGCCAATACGTCCTACTACTGAACCTTAGTTATTGGGACCAGAAAGCTGTTATCTAGCCCAGCAACTACTTTCATGCCCACCCACCAGTGTCCAATGCAGGGCTACCATCAAGGGTGTACAACTATTACAGTAATATGGGGACTGGCTGACGTGGAGGGCCCGCTCAGGGAGTTTTCTTAAAATAAAAGCTTGGCAGCCACTGGACCACCAATTATAGGGGGGCTATAAGAGAATCCCTTGCTAGGGTCCTGGATTGCCCAGGACAATCCCACAGTCGGACTTTATGTTCGCCGCAGCCTCAGTCCTGGAGTTAAAGAAATGGACTCAGCCAATCAGGAAAGACTTCTCAACTCATGAGCTGAACTAATTGGGTGAGAGTTCAAAAGCCCCTCCTGATTAAAGAGCTCAGTGTAAGCTCCAGCCAGCACTAGGTTAGAAACCCAGTGTGAGTAATGTGCACGTGAAAACACATTTAATGTCTGGTAATAGAGGGGCTAATACTGCCCCTTTTGAAAAATATGAAGTGTGCAGAGAATTCATTCTATTGTACAAACAGATTTCTTGAGAAGAAATTACAGAGCTAGATATAAATGGTATATTTGTACGTATATATAAATGTACATGTCTAAAAATGTAAAGGGCTGAATAGAATGCATGTTTTTAATTTTGCCTTTTGTTTTTTATTCTAGTGTTAAAACTGCTAATTGCTCATCCTTTGCAAGCTCAGTGAATGAAAGCTTAAGGTTAGACCAGGATTTACATACTCACCCTTGAATGGTTCAACAGCAGAGGATAGCTTGGGCTATTATATAAGGAATAAAATGTATATATCATAACACCTGACTAATCTCACCAACAAAGACGGTTCGTGCTGAAATGTCAAGTTTCCGCTGCAAAACGTATCTGCATTCTGGGAGCTTTTGTTGCCACAAAAACCTCCAGCTACACTAAGCAGCCAATTTAGATTTATAAATCCCGCTTCCAGGCTGTTTGTTTCTTCCAATTCCCACATCATTTATCACCAGTGATTATCTTGTATTACAAACTATTTCATTTAACTCATATAGCCATTTGGTATTCTATTGTTCCATGAGTGACTTCTATTTTCTTGTGTGTTTAAATATTGAATTCCTAGAACTGACAATGCTCTGTGTTGAAAATATCTCCCGGACAAACGTCTTGAAGCATCTTTCTGCAACTTGAGGCAGCGGGGCTGTTCCGATGTCCTTCGATCTGCTTTGCGGCACAGATCCTGTCAATGTTCAGGGGGCGATTTCCTCCTTCACAAAGTAGCCTTAATAGCTTTGAATGCCCCATGCGTGATTTTATCCATCATTCCATAATGCCTTTCATATATTGGTATTATAGGTTACCATACCAAAAATGGTTTTACCTGCTTAAATGATACTTAAAGAAATCCCCCCCAGTGCAATTTACTGCATGCAGATCTGCGCAGGCAATCATTCGGAAACAATCCTCTCTCGTTTGGGAGCATTAATCAGCCCTCGTCTCGCTGAGCTCCAACCAAAAATCATTGATAGTAGCAGTATGCTGGCTACCTGAAGTGTTTAGCTGGCATACATGCCATTTGTCTGCTACTTCAGAAAGCGTATATACAAGTTTACAAACTAGCACTTCCTGGTTTCAATAGACACAGCCAGGGGACAAACAAAAAGGAGACAGAAGTGTCATTAAGTTTACAAGATTTATTTTGTTACACCATGAGGATTTACTTCTGGCTGGATTCAGATTTGGATGTGGATGCCCTCAGTGAAGACAGTCTACGCCTCTTGGCAATCTGCTCCTGGCGCTTCTCCTTAGCTTCCTATAAAACAAAAATAAAACCAATGTATTAAAATGCCATAATAGAGATTACACGTAGTGATAAAAAGCTTCAGCTGGTCACTGAGTGTTCATTTTAGTGTTAAAGGCAGTTTCCAGATGAACAGTGTAAGAAGAGTAAGATAGCAAAGGAATAAAGACAGGACAAAGGCAAATACGAGGGAGAATATGAACAATCTAATGGGTAACTGTGTGAAAAAATAGCTTACATACAAAGTACCTTTTGTTTTGCTGCTACCTAATAAGTTAAGTAACCACACTGTCAGACTATTCTCAAAGCGCATAACCCGTACATATGACCATGTAGCACAACAATATGGTAGATGAGGCATGTAAATATACATAAAATGCACTATTACAGAAGAGGTCTGAACTCACGTAATCAAATGAAGCGGGAGACCTTCATGTCCATAAAGTAGCCAATAATGACCTTTATGCACATAAATAACTACCTGAACAGACTAAAGCACTAACCCTGAGAAGCCACACTTCTATTTCAACCACATTCATAAAGTGCAACAGTGCGATAGGTAAATAGCATTTCAATGTATAGAATTTTTGCAAACCGAGGTCAAGCGTACAGCATATTTCTACTGAAATCTCATTCTTGCACTGCCTAGATTCAAGACCATTGGTCCATTAGAGGGACCTACTTGCTGCTGTGCTTGCTCAATACAGACTTTAAACCCCAGAAACAGTTTTTCTAATCCACAAGGAGCAAAAGGCACAGAAACTGTTTGCCCGCTGTCACCAAATGATTCTATATCATGCCAGGGTGTTCAACTCATTGGTTTTCCAATAGAAAGTGCAGGAGAACAGGAAGGAATATGCCAAGCTGCACACGTTACATACAAAGCAATTAAAAAGGTGTTCAGCTCGCCCTGCTGAATTTAGTACCAATTACTTATAACCTCCCTAGTACTGCTGAATGCCCAACCTCTTCCCAGGAATAACCTAAATAGCCTCATATTTCCAGGAGACTGGCCACGCAACTCAAAAAGCAGGCACTGGTACAACAGAAAAACCTTCTGAAGTCTTTTTATATGATAAACTTTCAGAGAAACAAACTGACAATTCTTTGGCTTCTTTAGGACTACGACAGATTTGCAGTGTTTAGGGGAAACAGCATCATTAAGTATCACACAAGATATCATACCTTTGTCCTTTTTGCCAGCAGCTTGGCATACTCGGATGCCTCCTCCTTGTTCTTCTGAGTGCGCTGCTTCTTCAGAGCAATACGTCTGCGCTTGTGCTGCAGAACTCTAGGGGTCACAAGACGCTGGATCTTGGGTGCCTTTGTCCTGGCCTTCTTTCCTGCAGACAAGCACAAGGGCTATCAGCCAACATACACTTTACACACACATTTATATCAAGTATCTAGATAATGCTGTTGGACCGCAAACATCTGGGGCTGCAGAGATCATTGGTAGAGGTAGATTTATTAACCCTGCTACAGATGAGGCATTTCAATAACTACATAAAGATTCCTGGAACAATATTAGTAATAAATATCAAATAAAGCCTTAAATACTAAACATACGAAAACATTAAGCTTTGAGTTTATTAATACAGATTTAGAAATATGTTAGAATCTGTAGTTACATTTCTGGTATGTTAGCATCATTAATGTGCCAAGATGAATAAGGGCATGGCATTTTGTCTCACCACGTTATATCTTTTATATATCTGGTCAATACTTAAGGTAACCAAATCCGCCCAGAGCAACTCATATCAGAACACAAGCTTACCTTCCTTGGCGAGTGGCTTTCTCACCACATACTGACGCACATCATCTTCTTTGGACAGGTTGAACAGCTTGCGGATTCTGCTGGCCCTTTTGGGACCCAGGCGACGGGGAACGGTGTTGTCAGTGAGACCAGGAATGTCCTTCTCACCTAAAAACCCATAGAAGGATTAGATCCCGAGATATATCAGATCAGTGTATAATTAAATAACTGCACATTACGGCGAACCAAACAATTGTTGAGTGCAATTATATTGCAAACCTTTCTAAAGCTAAATGCCCATCCCTAACACTCTAATAACTCAAAAACCATGTTTATTTTCCCTAGTCCTAAGACTATGCACTGAAATACAGGTAAAATAGAGTGAAGATGCTTGCCTAGAACAGTGTCCGTTATTCATATACCCCTAGACTATGTATTTGGGATACTCTCCTCACTCACAGGAGAAGCAGAGCAAAAGGTGACTGCTTCACCAAACTTAGGACAAGAGTTCTTTCAAGTTCATATTTCCTCAGAACAGGTCTCTGCCAGCACTTCAGATTTATTTATTTACTTTTTAACACTAGCTTAGTTTACAAAGCATTTTCTATTCCCTTCAATTAAATAGCAGTGATGCATTAAGCTGCATCTTACCTTTCCTGACAATAACCAAGTTCAAGACACTCAGGTTAGCATCAACGATGCAGCCGCGGACAGATTTACGCTTGCGTTCACCAGTCCTCCTGGGGCGGTAGCAAGAGTGGCCCTTGCTCAGGAGAAGACGCACACGGCCGTGGGTGAGGACTCCCTGTTTCATTGGGAAGCCCTGTTTGTCGTTTCCACCGCTGATGCGGACAACATATCCCTGCAAAGAAATGAATCGATTATCCCACAGCTTAGTCAAATAGAACCAACAGCATTCCATGATTTAAACATCAAAAGAAGCCAACCAGCCTAATTGTTGAGCTGCCACACAGTTCAGAACGCACACATGGTGCATCTCCATGCATTAAACAACTTACCTTCCATTCATCACCCAGAGGATCTGCGGCAACCTCTGTGGCCATACGCTTTTCATAGAAAGTACGCAGCTTGCGCTCATCATCAACCTCAATGAGCTTCTGGCAGCCAGTGGCTGGGAAAGAGATATTCAGCTGCGGGAGACAAATGGAACACGTTAGTCTGTAACATAACTTGCTTTAAGTCTACTTGCAGCAGTACTTCCCAATATATACCCATCATATGATTCCCATGTGCTATAGCCTTATAAAAGCCTGAAAGTAAACCCAAACGATCACTGCCAAACCCTGGCCAGCATCCACAGAAGACTTAACATAAAATGCAATACATGACGTAAAAGAATCACATGCTATACAGAAGCATTAAACATACGTCATTAGTATAACACTGTTACAATACGCTCCGTTACCGGTAACAAGAGACAGCATTGACACACATCAGGCTAGCAGCGAGCGGTGTGCGAAGATGAGGCCGTTTACTGCTCCCGGTCGGAGACATGGCGCCCTGGCCTGTCCTGCTGTAACAGGGAGAGTCTGACACTTGTACAGCACGCAAGCTCAACTCCATGCCGCTGCGCGCTAAAGTAGTGGGGACGTGGTACAGGCCGCCGCCATGTCTCACTCCCCCGGCCCCAACACCAGAGTCCTCTCAATCCAACTCCATCCGGGGCCTTCGTGACGCCGGAGGGCCGCGGGCACAGGCTCAGCGCCTGCCGCATAGTCCATTCTGCAGGAGGCGCCCGATATTTCCCGAAAGGTAAAGTTCCCGAGCACGATTTAGTTATTTAGGTCCCGGCTCACCTTCATGGCAGCAGACCAGTCAGTCTCGGATCCCCCACCGGAAAGAGGCCGAACTTCCGTGCGATGAGCTCACATAGAGAGGAAGGGGGAGGCGGTAGTGACGTCACCAATAAGAAACACTCAGGATTTAAGCGCCATCGGCTGGTCGGAGGTCATAAATGTAGTTGATAAATGTTATTTCGAACAGAACACTGACGCCGATATAGACGAATGCAGAATGTGATAATTATTAGATAGCATCTCTGACATTTCCTACAGATCCATTCTCCGCATTCCAGAGATGCAGAACCCGGGAAAACTAAAACAACATTATTTTTTATGGCTCTTTGCCATAACTATTATTATTATCTTTTATTTATATAGCGGCAACAGTTTACGCAGAACTTTATACTATACATATATTCATGGGGTATGACAAGACAAGAATTGACAGACTAAGACAAACCGATAAATTAGGTGGAGAGAGCTCTGCTCGCAAGCTTACAATCTTGAGGGAATGGGGTGACAAACATAAGGCACAGAGAACGGGTGAGAGGTAGTGTGGTGGTTGTGTCAATGACAAGGAAGTTCTAGCAGCTAAGATGGTGCGGCTTTTAGAAGAAGTGGGTTTTTAGATGTTTCTTGAATGTTGGGAGGGAGAATGCTGAAGGTTCCTTGGGAGCAGATTCCAGAGATATGGGGCAGCTCGAGTGAAATCTTTCACAGACGGAAAAGGAAGAGGTGATAAGTGAGGAGGAGAGCCTTAGCCCATGGGAAGAACGTAGGGATTGAGTAGGAGAGTATTTGCTAATGAGTTCAGAAATGTATGGAGGAGCAGTGTTTTGGAGGGCCGTATATTCTATATAGAATTTAATTGTAAAGAATTGGGAGCCAGTGGAGGATTTCACAGAGTGAATTAAAACATGTAGTTAACACCTTGGGGTGTATTCACTAAACCCCATTTTGTAGGTGAAATTAATAATATTATTTATATACACAAATATTGATTTTTTATTGTTTAGTATTATTATTACAATTATTATTAATATTATTATCATTTCTACATACAATTGTTTTTTTTTAATTGATTATTATTATTATCATTATACACATTACTCCATTAGAGCTGTTCCACACTATGAGGCACATTAGTGGAGGAAATCTAATCTGGCTAAAAAAATAAGTCAGAAATTGCTTGCCACAGAAAGCCTAATATCCAAACTTATTCGCTGATGTTTCTTACACTTTAAAGTAAACCATAAAATGCTGTTTGTTATATCATGCGAAAACGTGGCAGTGTTTTCATCCTGGTAAGCACCTTCACTTTCATCATTTACCAACAAATGTATAGCCAAAATATAACTGGAAATTAGATGCCACCGCAAAAAAATTGTATTATACTATCTAGGGGGGTGACATACGATATTGTAAAAAAAAAATTAATTATTAAATCCATTATTGTGCAAAGGAACCTCAAGTATCTTCTTGTCACTACATAAGATTGTCTCCAACACATTAGCTCAGTGGGATATTGTCCTCTACTAGTAATAAACAATTGAGAATGGGGTTTCCCTTGTTGTGAATAGAAAGACTTCATTCTATGTGCATCTCATTGAAGTGTCAGTTGTCATCTCTGATGTCATTGGATCATTTTAGCATGAATGGTTATTTATGATGTACTTGTTGCTGGGGCAGATATCGGATTCTGAAGACAATCCAATGGGGTCAAAGCATATAGTGTTCAGCACACAAAAGTGAATGTTGTATTCACTCGGATTCCTGAAAGGACAGTTATTCTGTGATTTGGAGAGGACAGATTTATTTTTGTTTTCTCAAGAAAAAGTTTCTAGATCTCACCAAATCTTGTTTACGTTCTGACACAGAGAACCATCTCAGTGTGTATGGTGGACCTTATATACCCAGAACTAGGGCCTGATTGAGGATTAAAATCCGCATTTAAGGACTGTATATATTATTATTATTATTAATATTATTATTATATAGTGGCAACAATTTGTGCAGCATTTCTTCTGTGACATTTCATCAGCATACGTTGTATAAGCATAAGTTGTCACAATCACCATACAACAGATGGTATGTACCTTTGCAGTCAATATCGACACCCAAATCTCCCAGATTGCTTCTTCATTGGACATAATATTCTTTAGAATGCTTTCCAGAACAGAATGCTGCCTAAAACCAAACTTACAAACTACAAAAATATTATAAAATACACAATGTAAATCCTCCATTAATTTCTTTATGGTTATCAGATGTATTTTGCTTGAATGACAACAATTCAATTTCTTTAATTTCCTCGTTGATATTTTACTTCCCCTAGGCTTTTCTTGCCTCTAGAAATGCCTTTTAACCCCCTATATGCCACTCTGCCTCCAGAAATGCCTTTTAACCCCCTATATGCCACTCTGCCTCCAGAAATGCCTTTTAACCCCCTATATGCCACTCTGTCCCATGATATGCCCCTGGCATATAGAGGTATTAGGCATTTCTGGAGGCAGAGTGGCATTTGGGGGGTTAAAAGGCATTTCTGGAGGCGGAGTGGCATATAGGGGGTTAAAAGGCAAAAGGAGTCGGGGCACGTTAACAAGCATTAAAAGAGGTGGGGTATAAGTGGGTGTGACAAAAGGGCAAGAGCTTGTGGGGGTAGAGCCAGGGGGCGGCAAAATTATGTTTTGCCTGGGGTGGCAAAAATCCTTGCACCAACCCTGTTTGTAGTAATGTCCATAGCAGGGCCGGCCTTTGGGGTGTGCGACCTGTGCGACCGTACAGGGCGCCACACTCCAGGGGGCGCCACCGCCGCGCGGTCCGACGCCACCGTAGCGTGCCGCTGCCGTCAGCAGCGTACCTAGCGGGGGGGGGCGGTCCGCACCGGGTGCCGCTCATCAGGGGGGGAACTCGGCACCCCTCCAGAGACGGACAGTAATGTCCGCCGCTGGAGGAGCAGGCTCGCAAGGGAGCGGTATCGGAGGTCTTTAACAGACCTCCGGCTCCCTTGAGTGATTTTAAGCCGGTTCAAGGATCTCCCTTGAACCCGGCTTAAAATCACTCAAGGGAGCTGGAGGTCTGTTAAAGACCTCCGATACCGCTCCCTTGTGATCCGCGCGGCAACAGCTGCTGTGCGCCGGGGTTTGCTGTCAGATCCCGGCGCACAACACTGAAGCCGCGCCCACCGCTGTCCGTGCCCTCTGACCCGGAAGAAGACAGAAGAACTGAAGAAGAGGAGCGAAGAGAAGGAAAAGGAGCTGTAAGGAGAAAAGAGGAAAGGTAGGAAAGCATACAGTGAGAGTAGATTGGTATGTGTGTGGATTGGTATATGTGTGGATTGGTATGTGTGTGGATTGGTATATGTGTAGATTAATATATGTGTGAATTAGTGTATGTGTGTGGATTGGCATATGTGTGGATTGGTATACGTGTGGATTGGTATACGAGTGGATTGGTATACGTGTGGATTGGTGTATGTGTGTGGATTGGTATACGTGTGGATTGGTATACGTGTGGATTGGTATATGTGTGGATTGGTATGTGTGTGGATTGGTATGTGTGTGGATTGGTATGTGTGTGGATTGGTATGTGTGTGGATTGGTATATATGTGTGGATTGGTATATATGTGTGGATTGGTATACGTGTGGATTGGTATACGTGTGGATTGGTATACGTGTGGATTGGTATGTGTGTGGATTGGTATGTGTGTGGATTGGTATATATGTGTGGATTGGTATATATGTGTGGATTGGTATACGTGTGGATTGGTATACGTGTGGGTTGGTATACGTGTGGGTTGGTATACGAGTGGATTGGTATATGTGTGGATTGGTATACGTGTGGATTGGTGTATGTGTGGATTGGTATATACGTGTGGATTAGTATACGTGTGGATTGGTATACGTGTGGATTGGTATACGTGTGGATTGGTATATGTGTGGATTGGTATATGTGTGGATTGGTAAATGTGGATTGGTATACGTGTGGATTGGTATGTGTGTGGATTGGTATGTGTGTGGATTAGTATATGTGTGGATTGGTATATATGTGTGGATTGGTATATATGTGTGGATTGGTATATATGTGTGGATTAGTGTATACGTGTGGATTGGTATGCGTGTGGATTGGTATGCGGGGTTTTTTGGGATGGGGGGGCGCCAGAGGAGTAGTCCGCACAGGGCGCCAGAACACCTAAGGCCGGCTCTGGTCCATAGCTTATATTCATAAAGCAATAGCACATTCCGTTAATATCTATGATCCTCAGAACTAAATGTCATGACATTATGACATCGCTGGTATAATGTTATTCTTCCATGTGTTTCATTCTGATATTCACTAGGAATGAGTGTTTAATGCCTCCCTAGGATTAGCAGGTATGGCAGATCAATCCAAGGATGAGATACCCTATTCCAAAATCAGTGTAGTAATACAGTATCTCTGCTCCCATGACATTTGTAAAGATTTCCTTTTATACTGTCTTCTCTGCCTTTGTGCCACTTTCTGGGAAAAAAATGCATTGTCTGCTGGCCCTTCTAGCTTTGGCTATTGTTACCTTAAAGATGAGTCCTGGGGATACTATTGTTAGCCCTCTGTGTGTATATATATATATATATATATATATATATATATACTACTGGGGGCACTTAGAAATGCCCTTGTTTTTGAAAGAAAAAAAAAACAGGGGTACAGAGGCCCTTTATCAGCAGCCATCACTCCTGTGTTCCAATGACACATTGCGTTACCTAATCCAAGTTTAAGTTTAAAAAGCCTAATTGATTAATAGGAAACCTTTTTTACAATTATGTTACACTGCTACAAAGTGACCCCAAACTTTTAAATGGTAGTCTATGTATTATATATTTAATTTATTCTCGAGGGAACTCCTTGTAACTGTGCTGGCCCCAGGGCCAAACCTGATCTGCCCAGGCCATTTGGTGCTATGTATGTTCTTTTTTATTCATATTTTTACCTTTACTGTCCATTAAAAAGTAATTTTGTTTCTATATATATTTGCTGTTATTAAATGTATTCTTTATGGAGTGACGCATTTATGCTATATTTATTATTTACGGTGTTTGGACACACCTGCTCCCTGTAAACTATTATATCTATTGTTCGTTAGTGTGTACACTCTGCATCCCTTTACCTATTAATACTATTGGGTGTGATCCTGATACCCACCCCATTAGAATGGTACAACATTTTATCACACACAGGACAAAATGATCTTCCTTATAGTTTTTTTTAAGCTGTTTAACAATGAATTGTGAAAAGCTGTAGCTATTACATAACTGCTATTACATTGCTACAAGTGATTCTTGAGCCAAGTTATCTTCATTGTTACGTTAAATAATCATGTTGCCATGTAATGAATGCAGATGGCATTTATCTGATAAATGATTAATAAACAATAACTTTAAGACTGATAATAACATGCAGTGTAATTTATAGTATATTTATAGTGACTGTTTTATTTATTGATTTTTGTGTGTTAAATGTTAAAGTCATTTTTCTTAGCTTTCCTGATTTTTTTTCTTTAACTAAAATAAAATATTTAGTAAATGCGTCACCAAACACATATGTAAGTACATTATCTTAAACAAAAGCTAATGTTGCTTACTTAATACAGTATATGCCCGATTTTTAGAATACGAGTATGAGGGGTGAGAGAAAGGGTAAGGGAGTGAGTGAGTGAGGCAGGCAGAAAGGGGGCACAGATGGAACAAATAGGCTGTTTGGGGGCACTGACCAGCTATTTGGTGGCAATGATGGCACAGACAGGCTGTTTTAGGGCTCTGATAAGCTGTTTAATGGCAAAGATGGTACAGACAAACTGGGGGAAAAGAATGGCACTTACAAGCTGCTTGGGGACAAAGATGGCACAGAAAAGCTGTTTGGGGGCACGGACTATGTTTTCAATACATAGAGAACACAGATAAAATGGGGCACTGACCAACTATTTGGGGACAAAGATGGCACAGGCAAGCTATTTGGGGTCACTGACACGTTGTTTGGGGACAAATATGCAGTTTTCTCCACCACAGATCCCGCTTCACCACTTCTTTACAACTCCCCTCATTCCTTTTCATTTTTTCCATCCAATAACAGTCTTTACTAGATGTTTTCTCTTGTCTCCTTAGGCAAACATTTAGGGTCCCTAACCACAAAATGCAGTTGAGGACATCAGTGTCTTTCTCTGCAACACAGCTAGAGCTTCATGTGTGTTGTGTAGCATCAGATGTTAGTGTATGTGTTGTGAGTGAGCAAGTGTGGGACCTATCTGTACATAATGCCAAGTGACCGCTCAGAACCAGGCTACCATATACCATTTTTTTATTTGCACCCCCCCCCAATTTTCATAGTGAAACCAAATCTTCTGGCACACTATTAATAAAATTAAACATGTAATGTACATGAAATATTGTATGAAGGCGGCACCAAGTTGTGGTCCTGTATGTGCTCCAGGTACATCTTAAGTCAAAATATTCCCAAAGAATCTCTATGATGATATTATACAAATCAATCTTCAAAGTTCATCTTAGACTAAGCGCAAGACCTTAGCTTGTGGAAGCCCTCAACGCATAACATTCTGACTTCTGCAGAGATTCTGGTTCCAGAAGTTCCAGTACAATATGCAAAACATGAAGAATAGCTTTCATATGAATCAAGGCTGGGCTTGGTGTACTTTTGCTGGAAATTTCATAATTCAGAAGCATTAAACATAGAATTTGACAGTGCATGAGAACCATTTGGCCCATCCGTCAAACTGCTTTAATATGCGTTCTTCTTTAGATGGGGTGTAAGAGACATTAGACTGCCCCTTAAGGGGACACTCTAGCCATCATATGCACTTGTGTGGTCCATTTACATTTTCATGGTGCTCCTTTTGCAAATGCATGGGGGATTCCGCAGAATGCCCCATATTAATTTGCCCCTTCTCCTGCCCCAACTACTTTTGTGTAGGTGATGCGTGTGGCTGAACATATCTCCCTTCAAATGATATACTTACTCCCAGACAGCTTCAGCCCTGGCTCATCTCGTCAGACCACAAAGGAGGAGGGTGACTGCAGCAACATAACTGCAGCTTCAAGGTCGGGTAAGTCTTTTATTTTATATACAGTCATGTGAATTTTCACACAATTTTTTCTTTCATTTTGAAGAATGCATATTAAAGTGCTTGTGGAGTACATTAACATGCATTCTTCTTTAATTTGGGTGTTTGTGACATTAAACTGTCTCTTTAAATAAACTTAATTAAAATGCAGGATTTCTGTTCAGTCAAGCCGTTTTTTCCTGAATTTTGAACATTTGTCTCTATCCATTGGGATTATGATGTAACTCCGCTGAAACCTCAGTTAACCTCAGTAATGTCACAGAGTGGCTGGCATGAGATACCCTTAGAAAATCCTTTCATGCTTTTCACTCAGATTCTATTGCTTTGTCCATTTCCCGATAAGTTTGATGCATTTTTCAACACTTTGCTATGTCTTTGTTTAACCATACCTTTCCTCTTTCTCATCTAGTTTGCCAACACAAATTATATATTGCATATATCACAGATTGCAAATTTAAAATGTAATATGCTGGGCGTGTAGTCTTTACAACACTCACAGATTTCAAAATCACACACAAAAGTATATGTTAATGGAACACAGACTTCTTATTTCAAAAGGATCATTCTACCACTCTTCATACATGAATTTATTTTTATTTTTTGCATGCTGTGTGGGGCACTGACAAGCTGCTTTGAGCGGAAAGATGGCAGAGATGTTTGGGGGAACAGATGGCACAGACAAGCTGTTTGGGTGGAAAAGTAGCACAGACAAGTTGTTTGGGGGTAAAGGTGGCATTATGGGACATGTTGCTTGTGAAGTTTGAGTGCCCCAGAGCTCAGTGGTTTCTAGTTATACCCCTGGTGTGGCGTATGGTCACATGTGCTCTTAATATTACCAGGGCTGCTTTTCATTCCTATTCTGGCACTGATCCAATAGTCTATCATACAGGGTAATGTCAGGGTCTGCCAGCTAATGCTCAGTAGAATTTGTGTGTTCAGATATTGGGCAGTTTGAATGTGCCAAATAGTTCTTATCCACTGACACAATCTATGTTTATATGTGTAATGTAGCAGGACAAGGACCCTAAACATCAAAGTAAATCTACTACAGAATAGTTCCAAAAAAAAGAAAATCTGCCTTTTGGAGTGGACCAGACTTTAACCCATTAGAGATGCTGTGGAATGACCTCAAGAGAGCCGTTCATATCAGACATCCTAGGCATATGAGCTTAATCAGTGCTGTAAGGAAGAATGGTCTACAATTCCTCCTGAACATTATACAGGTCTGATCAGTGGCGGAACTACCGGGGCCATCGAGTTCCGCCAGTCAGGGGGGCCCAAGGGGGGGCCGAGCGGTCGCTTTCAGCAACCGCTCGGCGCCCTTCTGTCTCCTCTGCTCCCTGCCGCCGCCTGCCTCAGCGCTGCCCCGACTGCAGTGGTGAGAGCGTGAAGCGCCTGTCTCGGGTGCCGGCGCTTTACGCTGAGCACTGGCATATGACGTCATATGCCAGCGCTCAGCAGTGAAGCCGTGCGCACCGTGGCAGAGCAGCGAGGCAGAGGCCTTGCTCCCCCACCACAGGACTGCACGGTAAGTGACCTACAAAGGGGGGTAGGGGAAGGGTAGATAGTGAGAAGGGGGGTAGGGAGAGGGTAGATAGTGAGAAGGGGGTAGGGAGAGGGTAGATAGTGAGAAGGGGTAGGGAGAGGGTAGATAGTGAGAAGGGGGGTAGGGAGAGGGTAGATTGTGAGAAGGGGGTAGGGAGAGGGTAGATTGTGAGAAGGGGTAGGGAGAGGGTAGATAGTGAGAAGGGGAGTAGGGAGAGGGTAGATAGTGAGAAGGGGGGTAGGGAGAGGGTAGATATATCTGAGAAGGGGGGGAGGGTAGATAGTGAGAAGGGGGTAGGGAGAGGGTAGTGAGAAGGGGGTAGGGAGAGAGTAGATAGTGAGAAGGGGGTAGGGAGAGGGTAGATTGTGAGAAGGGGGTAGGGAGAGGGTAGATTGTGAGAAGGGGTAGGGAGAGGGTAGATTGTGAGAAGGGGGTAGGGAGAGGGTAGATTGTGAGAAGGGGGTAGGGAGAGGGTAGATAGTGAGAAGGGGGTAGGGAGAGGGTAGATAGTGAGAAGGGGTAGGGAGAGGGTAGATTGTGAGAAGGGGGGTAGGGAGAGGGTAGATTGTGAGAAGGGGGTAGGGAGAGGGTAGATAGGGAGAGGGTAGATAGTGAGAAGGGGGAAAGGGTAGATAGTGAGAAGGGGGTAGGGAGAGGGTAGATAGTGAGAATGGGGGGGTTGGGAGAGGTTAGATGGTGAGAAGGGAGGGAGAGGGGGTAGATAGTGAGAATGGGGGGTTGGGAGAGGGTAGATAGCCTGAGAAGGAGGTAGATAGTGTGAGAAGGGGGTAGATTGGGTTGGGGGCTGGGGGAGCCTTAACCTATTCTCACACCGGGCCCCGAGGCTTCTAGTTACACCCCTGGGTCTGATCCTCAGCTACTATAAGCGCTTGTTTGAGGTTATTAGTGCCAAAGGAGGTTTGTTAAATCTTAGGGTTCAATTACCTTTTCCACCAGCACTGTGAATATTTAATGGATGTGTTCAATAAATACATGAAACATTATTATAGTTTGTGTGTTATTAGCTTAAGTGCATTGTGTTTGTCTATACTTGTGACTTTAGATCATATTGCCACTGTCTGTCTGTGTGTGTATATATAAAAAATAAAATCAGAACGCCGGGGGAAAGGTTGCCTTCATAAGAGCACTTTGGCTCAAAACATGTGACAAATGAATCCAGATTCAGTGGCATGCCTAGTAATCCGACCTCCTCGGATAACAAATAAAGAAGTGGGTGAGATTCTGCGTCCAGTTCAGGATGTAAACAGAGTCTGCTAGGAGGAGACTACACAGATCTGAGCAAAGCAGAGAGGAGGGAAACGGTGCAGGCGCCACCCAGCCATGCACATTGTTACAGCTCACAGAGACCATGCTAGGGAGGGATCTCACCCAGTGTGCGGACAGGGTTAATAGCAGAGGCAGCAGGGGTATCAGCCAGATGGCAGGGAACAACCAGGCACAAAAGAAGAAGCTGCACAGCACAGCTGCTCCTGTCAGCCCAGGCAGAGGCTGTCACTCCTATCCCACACAGAACCCCTGACAGTCAGCCTTGTCATCTGATCCACGCTTATTTACACGCAGGAATTACTGCAGCGTCTCTATATTAATATATCATGTTCATCAAGGAGGTCAGGACCATGTTCAACACCATGGAGTCCTCTTAGTAGGCTGCTGACAAGTGACATTACCGACACCGGGTACTAAAGGTCTCAGATCACCAGCAATCTGTTGCTTGACAAAGAACACCAAGTCAGGAGGCTTCAGCAGGACTCATCCAGACCTCCAGTGTCTTCTCCAATCTTTGGTGTCTCGCACATGACATCAAGCTCCACCCACTGCTCGAGTGCCAGTGTATGTTAAAAGGCTGCAGTTCAGCGTCTACTCACATAACAGCTGGAGCCCAGGCTTGCTAAGTGACCTACAGTGAACCCAGGACAAGGAGGACTAAAACAACAGCACAACTAGACAATCAACAACTTGGCTAAGCGTCCACTGCTGTCTTCTTCTTGTGTCTGTCTCTGCATCTGACACCTGTTGTGTCTAACTGGAGATATTTGCCTAGACCACCAGCAGTTACCCATTTGTCAGGCTTACCATCTTACTATCTTCAATGGGTTCTTTAAAGATATGGGATCATCTTCAAGCTGGGAGCTCAGAGGTAGACTGGTGTGAAGACAACTACAAGATTGTCCCCTCCATAGCTGAGTTCTACAATACGGTTTGTATCATCCAAGTCATGCTGTTGTCTCCTGCTTCCTATCTGTGGAAATTGAATGTATTAATATTTCCTTGAGTAACCAATACACCATTCATGGCTATACCAGAGCCAAATTGTTCTGCTCAATGTAAAAGAGATGCCTTCAGCTACCATATCCTGTTTATCATCAAATTAATCAGCTAGGAGAGAGGGTGGTATTAAGGGCAAAGTACCCCAATACCTCCAAGTACTCTGTGAGATCTTGGCTAGAAGACTAGTCCTTATCCATTGTAATTCTGTTTGGTAACTTCTTTCCATTACATTAATATACATCAGATTCCTATTACAATAGGAGGAGAGTGAACAATGACAATAACATTAAAGCTGACAATATACAATATATACTGGCATACATGGGGAAGGTAGTCCTGTACCTGCCAGCCTACAATCTATTAAGGAGAAATGTGACAAATAGTCTGTATATTATTAAAAAACAGACATTCATTGAAAAGTTAACCATGCATGTTCTGACTATTCTAGAAAATCACAAGTCTATTGTATATGAATCACTGTCATGATCACTCACTTACTCATTTGTTTTCATTTACTCTCTTTGTAAGGTTTGCCTATCTTTCTTCAAGATGAAGCTTGATAAATTAGGTTGTTGTTTACATTTATATATGATTTATCAGGCATTTCCCAGTGCTGTGTACATTTGCTCAAAGATGGAAATGTAGTGTGTAGTCCTGGGGTAAATTCTTTGTGGATAGAAGATAAAACAGGTTTTAGTTTTTTTATTGAATATTTATTGTTCAGTTAACATAACGTCAATAAACAACCAATCGTAAGAAGGAAAAACAGGTGGACAACCTAATTCTAAGAAGAAAACCCCATAATATAATTGTAATGACAGTGGTTCTGTTGTACACAGGACCAGCAGATGATTCATTCAGTTACTGACACCCGCATAACCTGTTTTATTTGGATGGAGACAATGTAATTGACTAGAATAAATGTAGGTTAAAAGTACAAACAGTGGCTTATACTATATATAAGTATTTACAAATAACTTTGTTTCAATTTGTTGCATTAGTAGAAGTAATTCTATTCAGTGCAGCATGTTCTCTGCAGATCTAATGCTAGTCTGCCCTCTGCTGGTGCCTCGTGTTACTGCCCAGCAATTGCCAGTATCTGTGACTGTGAGTCCCATGTGACTGTTGGTAGTGAATGGCCCTGCTGACCTTATTGTAGTGGAGGAACATACTTAGCCCTGCCATACCAGTGCCTTTAAATGGTGCTTCTAACTGGGCATCAACATACTTGAGACCAGAAAGGACTGCCATCATTCTCACATGCACATACCTACCCAAATCAATGTAATAAAGCATCACTTTCTAATGATAATATCACCGCCAGTAAAGCACCTTTAATACGTTACCCAATGGACATATTCGTAAGAATAAAAATATGTTGTCTGACCTCATTGTGTGTTGTTGTCAGGAGAAAGGCATTTTAATGTTTTAATAAAAGTTAGGCGTTATTTTGTTTCATTTGAGTTACACAATCACCTTCAAGAGTGCTAGACGTTTTTCGATAATGTTGTATTCAGTTTAAAACCCAATCAAGGCACAATGTAGTCTGGATGAACTTAAGCAAACTCCCATAATAACAGAATTAGTAAGGAAAATAAATCAAGAGTCTGGAGTCTGTCCTGCATATATCCAGTTTTGGGGCAAAGTCCCTGCTTTCCAGTAATCAGCTGTGTGGTAAATGTTCCAAATGTAGCATTTTTCTCATACCAGGACCTATCCACTGAAAATGTTTTGGCTTTCATTCTTAGCATTGCCCTTAAGCAAAAGTGCCTAGGCTCATGGTTGTGTTTCTTATAGATAAATCTGGATAAACAGGAACTTTACCCTCCTCACGTTACCCTCTTGAACCTTTTTCATTTCTATTTTGTTCTAGAGGATGTGACACAGTTATTAAAATAGAAAGTGGCCTTAACTGTTTCCTTTGGTTCTATTTAACATCATACTCCAAATGCTCATCACTACTTGTATTATTCAGGCAAATGAAGGTCTCTATGTTGCAGACAATCAGTAGATAGAGTAATGGGAGAGAAGTCTTTCCAGTGAGGGAAATCTTCCCAGCTCCTGCCAGGGCCGTCTTTAATAACAATGGGGTCCTTAGCAAGTCATCCCCAGTAGGCCTTTCCCGCAGCCGGTGACCCACAATGGTTTCCTCTTCCTTTACTCAGCAAACTAACACTGGAGATGTGTCGAGGGGGGGCATTTACACTACGCAGGTGAGGGGCCCAAGGGACAATTTCCGGGAGCCTTTAAGGTTAAGATAGCCCTGGTTCTTCTGTAAGGAATTCTAATGATCCCTTTTTCAAATTGGTGTGTGGGATCATAAAGAATAAGCACAGTAGAGTTTCCACCATTCCACAATGGTGATCTGTCTAGAGCCAGTTCTTTAATGTCATTTTATCAGTCTGTAAAGTCTAAATTATCTCTCCTACTTTAGATCTTTTCTTTTATTTGGGTAAGAATGATAAAGAGAGTGAGAAAAATGTTATCCATCTGTATATGTCTTCTGCTCTGTTGCTTGTCCTTTTCGCAGAAGATATCATTTTATTTACGTCATCACCTTCAGCAGCAGTAGTATTTTAAAGAATCTCAGAGATTCCGGATAATTGTATGCGCTCTAAGATGCATTTAGTGATTCGTCTGATAGGTGTGTCACAATGACAGATTCATTGGGGGTGGATCCAGATGTCTATAAATGATGCGACTTGTTTGGCCGGTAACACAAGGTAGTTGTAACTTAATGACAGTATAGTTTAAAGATATTTGGCAAGTAGGATTGGGGAACCGATAAGGATAATTATAGTGTAGGCATCCACTGTAGGCTGTCATTCTTCTTAAGCAGCTCTGCCCTTTCAATTACAGATCAACTCTTATTAATTCAAGGCCAGTAGTTGGACTCACGATCAGACAATGTTGACAGATTATGATAGGATTTTTTCAATGGTTTTTTCAATGGTAGCTTTACAGTATATTAATGCTAGTAGGATATTAACTAATATCCAGGGACGAATCAAGAACATATTATACAGGTTATAAGAGGTATGTGAGCAGGACAGGTTATCACAAAGAGTAACATAACATTTTTGATCCTCCAGTGGATACACTTATTTAATACCGCCGGCATGTTTATATTTTGTTAATGTTTTTAAAGTTAACCTGTCGCCTTTAAAAAATGTTTTGATTTATTGAATGTTATAGAATCACTTAAAACTACCTATGTAACTCTGTATATTTAAAAAGTTTTCTGGAACATGTTTCGCAAGGCGCGGAGCCCACTTATGCCATAGAAATGCTGTTTACATATAAACTAAAATATCTCCTGACTACTCTTCAGCCAACAATGTTGCTAAAATAAAGCCATACAATCTATGATGGTTACGTAGTAATAAAATAGCCTTGCACCCATTTGGTCACACTAGTAAGAGTTTGTTAACCATTAGAAGGTCTATAACCCCCCGAATATTTTAACAATTGTAGGAACTACTGGATGCAATCAAATAAAATTGGGAAATCATTAAGACTTTATATCTGGTCACTAATTGCATTTTAAACAAAGCAATTCACTTTTAAGAGCCACTGTGTGCTTAAAAACCAATTATTTATTTAAAATCAAATGACATTCTGTACATACTATTACATTTAATACAAAAATATGAAATTATGTGAAATTTGTGTTGCTTTCCTTGTTTTAAATGTCCCATTTCCCCTTTTCTTCCTTTTTTTTTCATTATAGATCAGCAACATTTTGTTTTTTGTGTTACCACCCATATGCATGTGCCTGTTCCGTCAGTACGCCACCTACTTCAACAGTGGGATTTACTTAATATGGGCCCTGCTTGTTGTGGTTGGTAAGTGTCAGTGAGCGTTATTAGAAATCTTATACGTATTGGAAAACAAAGTAAGTTCGTGTTATTTCCAGTACAGGACGTCTCGATAGAACACCCAGACTGTGACGTCTAACATTTACGCCGCGTGCCAAGGACTGCGACATGTTACGCACATCCTGGACTACATCCTGGACTACAAACCGTAGCATTCTTTCTACACAATTGTTTTCATTTTGTTTAAATACGAGTTCCGTGTATTGAGAATTCTTTGCATGTACTCTACTTTATTGACGTGCCAGTAAATCACACAAATTCAACATTTCATTTTTGAGCTTTGACAAATATCAATATTCAGTTACAGAAAATCATAATGATGATGTCCCTTTTCCTTGATGTTGGTTCATCTTAGGCACAGGATCCTATTGATTTCACCCATTGTTTGTTCCATTGTATGCTAGAGAGTACAACCATTTCCTGTGGCTTCCTGGAGGGTTAAAATACCTCACTGTCCAGAAACGTTCTCATTTCGGGTTTCTTACTGCTAGGTTCCTCTACTGATAAGGATCTACCTAGGGTCACCCTTCTCATTAAGGCTCACCATACCTGGACTGAAAATATGGCACATTGGGCAAAGTACTAGTAACTACTTTTCCTACTTTCCTCGTTCAGAGATATTTAAGATATGACCACTCTACTAATCCCGAAGGATTCGAGAACGCCCAGTGGCATAGTGGGGATAAAGGGGATTTAAGATATTATTAGTAGAGCGCAGGCATCAAACTAAACATGGTATTTATCTAGCAGAATATACATGTACAGCCTTATTGCTCAAACATCTGGTGTGATTCACTTGTCCTTGTGATCTTGCAGGTATCGGATCTGTTTACTTTCACGCAACGCTCAGTTTTTTGGGACAGATGCTGGACGAACTGGCCATCTTGTGGGTGCTGATGTCTGCACTGGCTATGTGGTTTCCCAAAAGACATTTGCCTAGAGTTTTCAGAAATGACAGGTAACCTTTTCTTGCATTGAAGATGTATGCGAATGAGAGATTGACGCCTGTTACCCCCTGCAGTTCACTGTTAGTCATGTTGCCAGAAATCCAACAAGAAGACCCTTTGGTCAGCTGTATCCAGTGTACATTAGACCATACTAAAACTGGCCAGTTTATAGCAAGGATGCAGGGCAGGGGGTGGAGTGTAAATATATATTTTGGTGGGAACGTGAAGGATTCAGCAGAGTTTCAGGCTCAGGTGTGTTGTGGCAAGCAGGAGATGTGTTCAGGCAAATGCTTCTCCTACAAGCCAAGGATATGGGTGGCAGGGAAGGAGGGCAAATGCATAGGGGGCATTCTGATGATTCCCTCCATGCATTTGCAAGGGCAAAATAATAATGTAAAGAGGACACTCGGCTATCATATACTCAGCGTCCCTTTAAAGTACATGTGACACTTGGAGTGTCCTTTAAGATACTAGAAAATGCTATTTATATTCTGTTCTGGCATATTTGGTGGACAGAATCATATAGTACCCAGAAGGAAAGAGGCTGATAACACTGTGATATGGTATGCAGACTTTTGTGATTTATCTTTTCCTTCTATTGTAGATGGAGATTTAAAGCAGCTGTGGGGGTTCTTTCTGGAATCATCACAATACTAGCATTTATCAAGCCTGCCATGAACAACATTTCCCTTATGACTCTTGGAATTCCTTGCACTGTGCTACTGATAACGGAACTGAAGAGGTGAGTTCTGGACTTTTTTTTCTTGGATTTGGACTCTTTTGGCACTATGGAAGGGGCTTACCCCTGGCCCATGAAGCCCCTGCAACTTCTTGGTTTGATGATGTCACTAAAGGCATTCTTTACCAATTAATTGTGTATCACTGGTTTATTTATGCTCCTTCACATAACTGACCTCAACTCACACATTTGGAATAATATATTAGACACAAGCATTCAGATCCACAATACAACATAAATGGAGAAGGTGACGCCGTTACACAGCTCACAGGGTCCCAAACATTTTGTGTAATGAGTGTGATCAAAGGATGGAGAAAAACAATGGATTTAGAAATTAAGCAATTTCTGTGCTTTATTTACTTAGTATTCAAGTAAAGCTAGAGATAAAACTATGTTGGTGCTTTAGAGCTAGCTTGGGAAACCGCTGTCTTATAACAATGCCAGACATTTAAAGGCACAAAACACAAAACTGCAAGCGTAATGATAAAAATCCTTTTAATTTTTTAAATGCCAAAAGACGTGCACGTTGTTTTGACACTATGACAAAAAAAAGCAACACACACACAGTGGCCCAATCCAGCAATCCATGTGTCGCAATGTATACAAAGTGTGCCTCCTCCAGTCTATCTGTTTCCTTCTTGGCCAGCTGTGGTGCATGTGGATGTGAGATGTAGCGCAGTTTCAGCAATGTCATTGTTCAGATCCGTGTCAAGTCATTTTTCCTGGAATAGTGACACGTGAATACGGACTATCTAGAACTTCAATATGTCCATTTTACGCAAATCCAGAGAAAATGGCTTTTACGTGATATGCAATCAGTTGTCAAAATACTGATCTGTAAGGTAGCACAAAGGGTTATTGTGTTAAACATCTGTGAAGGTGGGATATATTATGGTAGTTTGTATTTTAATAACAGCTAAGATAGGGACAATGTATACAAAATAATTTTTGTTTCATAGAGTTAACCCCTTCAGTCCCCTATGGACGTACCAGTACGTCCATAAAACACATCTCAAGAATCCCCTATGGAGGTACGGGTACGCCCTGACCTTCTTGCAGTGGCAGGGACCACATGCTCCGGGCCTTGAGGTACCAAAAACCCCTGGGACTAAAGGGGTTAAAATGCTTGACAGGGGTACCACCCTGGCCTCCTATTCACAATCCCATATTAAATAAAACCATGTTAAATATTTAGCATCATTTGTAACATGACCTGTAACAAGGCAATAACAATGTCTTAAAAATGTGTTTCCCCCCCTAATTCGTGACTATTATAGATGTGACAACATGCGTGTTTACAAACTTGGCTTGATGTCTGGATGTTGGTGGATGTTAGCTTTAGTCTGCTGGATCAGTGACAAGGCTTTCTGCGAGATATGGTCATATTTCAACTTTCCGTACCTTCATTGTGTATGGTAAGTGCCCGCCTGCAATCCACATAATGGTGAATAATGCACATAATGGTGAATAATGCACATAACGGTGAAAATGGCCACTAGCAGCAATGTGGGACAGTGGAAGAGAACCTAAAAATTGGGACTGTCCCCCGGAAAACAGTATGTTTGGCAGCTTATGTCAAAAGTAAATCAGGTAACGTCCCACTAAAAACAAGTTTACCGTATTTGCTCGATTAAGACAACCCCCCAAAATGTGAATATTAATTTAGGGGAAAAAAAGAAAAAGCCTGAATATAAGGCTACCCTATAGGAACAACGTTTTACTAGTAAATATTAAATCACATGTAAACTATTTTTTCGTATTTAATAAAAACTGTGATTGAGAAAAATGCATTTTTTGTTTTTATTTCCTTTTTATTTGCCAAACTGCCCCCAGTTATGCACATCTGTCCCACAGATATGCCTTATACCCCTTATATGCAACTCTGCCCCCGAGAAATGCCTTATACCCACTATATGCCACAATGCAGCCAGATATGCATTATACCCCCTATATGCCATTCTGCCTCCCAGATATGCCTCTTGACCGCCTATTTGCCACTCTCCCCCAGATATGCCTTATACCTGCTATATGCCACTCTGCCTCCCTGATATTCCTTTTAACCCCCTATATGCCACTCTGCCTCCATAAAGCCCTTATACCGCCCATATGCCACTCTTACCCTCCCCCAACTTACCAGTGCATCCCTAGACTTGTCCCCCATGCTTCAGATTCACTGGTGTCTAATGGGACAGCCGGGAAATAATTGAGCAAATACGGTAATATCATTATCCTTCTGTTAGAGAAACCCAAGTGGAAGCTGCTATGGAGGTCTGTAATGCGATATCACAAACCTTCATTGATTGTACAGCTCCATGTACCAGTGCTCTTAAAGTGGTGGTCCCGCAATCCAATATTTAGCCATAATCTTATATTTTATGTGTAAACCATAATTTGCATGAAGTTTGAGGCATGAGGAAGTGTCTGTTCAACCTCTTTACTCTGCTCCAGCACAAAGAGGACGTTTTTCCGGTGTACTGGGTGGGAGGTGAAGCAGCTGATCACTTACTTATCTTTTCTCTTGCAGGCACATCCTGATCTGCCTCGCTGCTTATCTGGGCTGTGTGTGCTTCGCCTACTTCGATGCTGCTTCTGAAATCCCAGAACAGGGGCCCGCCATCAAGTTCTGGCCAAGTGAAAAGTGGGCTTTCATTGGGGTTCCGTACGTCACCTTACTCTGTGCTCAGAAGAAGTCTCCACTCAAAATTACATGAATTCTACCTATGAGATCAAATCTTCTCTGAAGGGAAACGGCTCAGTGACATGTGAACCCTGGTGCAGTTTTAGCTTTCACCTTGCGGCAACTAACAGAACCTTTAGCTTCATAATTCTCCTAGAAAACCTCTCTTTTTTTTTTTTTGCAGATTTTATTATTTATATATTTGCATCTTTTATGTGTTTTTATAATGGAGTGGAAACATTGTTTTTGATTACTTACCCATACTTTTAAGAGGTGTTAAGATCACATTTATTCATACATTGGAACTGGAAAACAGACAATGATATGCAACATCTAAATGTCAAAGTGAACAAAGGTCCCGGGTTATTGCTGCAGGTTGGACATGCCTCACCTGGAATTATTGCTGCACTGGGCCACTATTTACTGGTATTTTTTTGGGGGGTGTTATGGAAGAATATTTATCCAACGTGTAACCTTTATGCAGGGTACTGGGGAGTCTTGTTACATTATGGAAAGTTTTTTTGCTGCTGTTCACAGGGAAGAGGCTCATTAACAGTCACAAGCATATGTTAATTGCTGCAGGGATCATGGCTGACTTTCACCGATTACAAGGACTGTTCACTAAGCCACTTTGCACGTCTTTTCAATGTTTGATCACTCAGGGTTGTGTTTATGGTTATAAAGGTAGCACACATTCATATTACTAGGTTTTATTCCAGGTAGGCCTAATGCTCATACTGGATTTTGATCCCTGTCTTTCCTGAAAAGCCAGTCGATCAATGGATTAACTAGTGTTTTAAAGCAGTTGGTTATCCGACGAAATATACACATTACGGTGTTTGAAACACATCATTCAAGGAAGAGTCTCTGTACCCTATATATATATATTTACTTGTATATTCTATTTTGAAATGGAGTATTTCAATTTGTTTCCCAGTCTTTGCAACGTTGGACTTCAAATCCATCTGATGGGCAATTAATAACATCATTAGGAGACGGAACTCTAAGTAGTGATGATGTCATATTGAAAAATTCTATATTTTGTAAACAATTACAGTGTTTTGCCATGCAAATCTAAGACAGTTGTGCTAAACAGTTTGATGACTTTGGTGTAAAATACTATTTCCTAATATTATGCTTTTCGGGAGGGAATGAAAATGACATCAGATTTGATCGTTGATGTATATGGTACCTTGTTGCAGATTACTGACTAATCTACCTGTAAGTACCCATTGTTTGAGATGCTTTTACTCTTATACAGAAAGCATTGGAAAAGTCATCGTCTTTTGGGTATAACACAGATTATATTATTTTGGGTGCAAACTGTTTTATGTTATCAGGAGACGGAGTGTTAAAAGGTGATCGAATTTTTATAATCATCCTTGTTGGTCAGTCTAGACCTTGAAAAGTTCCTTAAATAATAAACAATCAGTGTTTCTTCTCAGGTGAGACCTCATATATTTTTGCTTGTATAAATGTATTCTTATGTAAGTAAAGTGTTTGTGTTATTCATGGAAACATTCTGTTTTTTTTAAAGGTTGATAATATCTATTTTTGCAAATAATTAAATACAATATAATTTGTTTCTGCTTTATGTTTTTATTTAGATTCATGATACAAGCATGATAGAAAATGGTTATTGTAAAAGCATCAACATCATTGCTAGTTATGAAATATGATATTAGAGATTTATTGAATGGTGTTTGAGGGATGAGCGGGGATATTACCAAAAAATAGACTGGATTCTAGTGTAGTGCTCCCCTTCACTCCACTGGGAGTAGTTTTTGGCAAATACCTATTTTTAAGGACTAGGCAGAAAAATGTTTCATCTATGATGGTGATTCCAAGGATTTAGCGTACATAGTACTACAGTCAGGGCTGGATGTAGATCACCTAGTTTTATGGTTTTACACAGTTATTGTATGGTTATATACACACAATATAATTTATAGACCCGTTTACTGCATTGTGTTAAAAATATTGGGGCTGTAGAACAATTTGGTATACTCATACTCGGCAAACAGTCTGAGCTTTTGGGGAAGACAGACATCAGGGGAGGTACGGGGGACAGAGGAATTTGGGACCAATAGGAAAAATACACTTTTGCCTGGCACCCCCATGATTCTGCCGCCCAAGGCAGAGCCAAAACCAGCTGATTAGATGGTGGGGGAAGAGGTGTTAGTATTGTGTATCCACAACCCATCCACACTATAGGGTGGCAGGAAGGCTTCTGGTAGGGCCCTTGAAGGAAGACACACATTTGTAATCATATTACAGGAGCTTAGTAAAGCAAGAAAGGCGCTATATAAATACTAGTTATTAATATTATTATTAACATATTCCACTCTTACTCCATACTCAAATTGGAGTCTCCACCTGCTTCGACCATGTTCTTTTGATCCTCACCATCTCCTCCAACCTGACCAACGGACATGGTGCCTAAAACCTTAGGTACTACACACTTTAATGAAAAATCTAATACAGAAATCTCCCAGTTGCCAGTCTGGGAGGCAAACAAATGCATGGTGCAAAGCCACTTTATCAATCTCTGTCCTCAGAAGAAAAAACAAACCTCTGAAAAAGTAGAGTTTTTATGTGAGCGTATTGCCTCTGAAGAGCGTTTCCACAAAACCTCCCTACTTGAGGGAGATTACCCTAAACCAAAAGATACACCGAACTCATAACGGCATTAAAGCCTGGTAAATATCAAGCACGTTAACTCTGGCAAATGCCAGAGACTCTTGTAATCTCTAAAATTCGTACCTCCCCTAGCCTTCTCGCAACAGAGGTCTTACAAGCGTTCCTATCAATAGCACACTCTCTTCAGTATTACTGCACCCCTGCAATGAACAGTTTAGCGCCAGCTCTCTGAGGAGGAGGCAGTCTCTTGAGTGCCCTATTACCCCCCCTGAGCTAGATTTGCCCATCAGCTTCTCTCAGACTTAAAAGTTCCCGGTTCTAGGCGGTCTATCACTGAAAAACTACAAACTCTCCCTTGAGACCCTAGGACTGCACTTTGTTCAATTTCCCTCATCCCCAAGCAGTGCTGGGGATGCCACCCAATATTGCTCCTTAATATTGATCTCAAGATTTTTGCAAAATTTCTGTCTCTTCATGTTCTATATGGGGCATCTAGTACACCAAGATCAAACAGGCTTGTCCCAGGCCAGGAAACTACAGACAGTACTATCTTGGCCCTTAACCTAGCCCACTAGGCTAAGCTCAGTTCAACTCAATCCCTATTCCTATCCACAGACGCTGAAAAGGTGTATGATTGCTTAGACTAGACGTTCATGGGTGAAACACCTGGGTTTTGGTACACACATGTTAGCTTGGATCCTCTTGCTTTACTCGTCCCCCTCAGCAAGTATTAGAATAAATGAGGTCCTTTCACTTTTCCTATGCCAAACAGCATAAGACAGGGCTGTCTCTTGTTACTGTTGCCATTTGTACTTTCCCTACAGCCCTTGTTGCAATCCATACGTTCTAACACGGACATCAATGGCCTCTCCTTAGGTGATGGTCACCATAAGGTTGTGCTGATGACCTCCTGTTCCTGGTTACCAGCCCCAGGACCGGCCTTCTTTCTATTCTTAAATAATTTTCTAATGTATGGCGACCTATCCAATCAAAAAATGTAACCATTCTAAGCCAGAAATTTTAAATATTGCCCTACTGTCAAAAAAGAGCGCCAGCATGTGGCTAAACCCAATCTATGTAACTTCGTGTTATCTGGGCTTTCTTTTTCCCCCCAAATAAAATGATTAATTATAGACTGGACAGAGTAAAAGAAGGGTTTTGGGACTGGGAACGTCTGAAATAGGTTTAGTACACGTGGCGTTATTCATTTCCAAACCTTGATCTTTTCCAAGGCCAAAGGTGGTCTTGCACCCCCCTGCTCACGGACATATTATAGAGCCTGCCATCTGCTCAGAGTACAAGAGTGGTCCCACAAGCTATCCCAGAAGCTTTGGATTGAAGTAGAGTGCCAGAGCGTTAGGGTCCATATGCGGACCTTAACCTAGCGTGCCTCATCTGACCAGCAACACTTTCAAATGGATAGACATGGAAAGCGCCACATTAATACGTCATGGTCAACTAATCGATGATGGAAGTCCACATGCTATATAGTATTGGAAAATCCTCATTGGATACACCAACCAGTCCATCAGTGACAACCTGGTAACCATAGAGACAGAAATAAACAAGCTTTTAAACTAAAAAAAATAATCACAATAAGATAAAACATTGAAGGGAGATGGAATGAGGATGAGCATTAACCCCTTCGCGACCTTTGCCGGTTCAGGACCGTCATGACAAGAAGGTCACTAAATGACCTTTGACGGTCCTGAACCGTCAAAAAGTTAAATAAGCTTAGAAAGTGATCAAGGATCACTTTCTTCGCTTAAACGGCCTTGCTGCAATGCCTCGATGTCGAGGCATTCAGCAAGGCCGAGATCGGCATCGGGGGCCATGTCTGGCCCCTCCCCGGGGCGTCAACAGCCGCCATACATTGTATGGCGGCGGACGCCCGTTTTAAAAGCGTTTAGGAGGCGATCAACGATCCAGCATCCAGCGACACCAAACACTTACCTTTAGGTGGGCTGTGAGAGCGGTCACAGCCGCCGCTGCCGGTGATCTTCGCCATCAAGTAAGATGGCCGCCGCTCTGTAAAAAAAACAAACAAGAAAAAGTTTGCTAGATGGTCTCCAGACCCTCTAGAGAACTGGCTCCACTTGCTGGTTGAATACAGGTACTGCATTCAACCATGCAAGTCAATGAAGCCCAGTTTTCTAATCACTATGTGATTAGTAAAATATTCAAAAAAAAATAAAAAAAAAAAATGAAAAAAAAAATAAAAAATGTGCTAACATTTAAAAATAATTATGCAGTGATGTCACTAGATGAACCATCCAGTACCAGCAAAATGCGTAAAAAAAATATAAAAAAAGTATTAAAAAAAATAAAATAAAAATAAAGTTTATTATTTTGAGCAAGTGCTAAAATTTCTCAAAAATCTCAAAGAGTTAAAATAAAAGCACTTCAAATACCCAAGGGGTGTCTAATATATAAAAAAAATGGCTGATGGGGTAAATTGGAGTGGCCTAGCTCACAGATAGGGCATAGGTACAGACTGACCAAAATGGAGAAAAAAAGCGCACTTCCCAAATGTGGCATTTTAAATCTGAAACAACCCGACAAACCCATGCATGTGGGGTATCACTGCACTCAGGAGATGTTCCTGAACACATATTGGGGGGTTGTTTGACAGTGACATATACCAGAACCTGTATATCTATAACTAAAGTACAATTTGTGTGAAAAAAATTACTATTACAAAGTTTGACAAAGTGTAGTTCTATAATTGGTGCATGGAAAGGGTTAAAATAACAGCATTCGGAATACCCTGGGGTGTCTAGTTTTCCAAAATATATGGTTTGAATGGGTTAAATTGAGTTAACCGGCTTCAAAGATATTCCAAAGAGGAGATGGAGGCAGAATGACCAAATGACCACCTGAATTACGCATGCCCCAAAAGTAGCCTTTTACCAGCCAAACAATCTGACAAACCCATGCATGTGGGGTATCGCTGTACTCAGGAGATGTTGCTGAACACATATTGGGGTGTTGTTTGACAGTGACATATACCAGAACCTGTATATCTATAACTAAAGTACAATTTGTGTGGAAAAAAAAATAAAAAAAATTACTATTACAAAGTTTGACAAAGTGTAGTTGTATAATTGGTGCATGGAAATAACAGCATTTGAAATACCCTGGGGTGTCTAGTTTTCAAAAATATATGGTTTGAATGGGTTAAATTGAGTTAACCGGCTTCAAAGATGTTCCAAAGAGGAGATGTAGGCAGACTGACGAGATTTGTTAAAAAAGATTTGGAAATCATAAAACGCTGCTTGTACTTATTGCCCTATAACGTACAAAAAACAGCAAAAAAACATAAAAACATTGGGTATCTCTAAACTCAGGACAAGTAGTAGAATCTATTTAGCTAGTTTTTTTACTTGCTTTTTTAGGTGAGTAAAAGATTTTTCAAATAAAAGTCATAAAATGTGTTTTTTTTTCAATTTTTCACCATGTTTTTTTTTATTTTTTTTATAGTAAATAAGATGATACGAGCAAAATAATGGTATCTGAAGAAAGCCCGTCTTGTCCTGAAAAAAACAATATATAACTTATGTGGGTACACTAAATGGGTGAGGAGAAAATTACACCTGAACACAAGCACCACAAAAGTGTCAAAACAGCCTCGGTCCCACAGGGTAGAAAACGAAAAATGAGCCCGGTCCTTAAGGGGTTAAGACTCAATAAAAAGAATAACAGCGCCACCTACTGTTAATTTTAAGTAAAACAAGGTAACCTATTTGAAAAAGTTATATTATAAACTATGTACCAATTAGTTACAATAAATCACACATGATGCTAACCGTCACGTCATGTAGCTCGAGCACAAAAGCTAGAGCAGCATCGAGGAAGAAGATACTAGTATACAGTTTTACGATAGTAATGGGAAAACATAATGCAGAAAAAAAAAATGTCCATGTGCGCCCCAGCCACCCCAAATTCAAGGTAAGAGCTTCTTACTCTGTATACATAAGGTGGGTTTCTAACGCATTTCAAGTTGTATGATTATTTTAGTCTAGGTTTAACTAGTGCATGCATGGTGAGCTTTTTTGCTTCATCCAGTCTTCCCCCCCTCCATTTTCTTTTAGCTTATTTTATCTTGCCTATCCAAACTTCCAGCCCTGCTTTTACATTAACCCTTTCATTTTTTTATTCTAAATATCTTTACTGCTTGCCGTCCTTCTGCCATATTTTCCCACATTTCATCTCTTGCTGTTACTTCTTTAAAATGACTGTTTCCTTCCCTTTGATCTATGTTCATTAGCACCCCTCCTCCAATAACTCCTTTACATTATCGCATCCCTCTGTTCCGTTCAATTAGCCACTTCATTTTTCATCCAATAACCCATATCACCTTCTACATGATACCAGCCCCCTCATCTCACCTGAATCATTTCATTACTCGTCTTTAATATACATTGTATCATCAACACTTCTGTTTTTGTTATTTCTGCGTATTTTTTAGCAGATGTATGAGCTGCGGGTATCACAAATATACAGAAGGAAAAAAAACACTACTTGCCGGATACATTGTTTATTAATACAAAAATATTTAGATATTTACAAGCATTTTAGAACATCATAGACTTTAGGCCACACTTATGCAGGTACCCCATCGCCAAAGGGTCTGCTGGACTGCAATGCTGTCTTCAGTCATTTAGTGGCCATGGCCAGCAGCAGGTTTAGGTAGACAGTGGGCAGACCCCAGATCATCCACTTTGCATTGTGTTATATTGGCAATGAATTAAAATGTGCAGATGCAAGGCAGTTTCTTAAAAAAATTCATTCAAATGATGCACTTGGCAAAGTAGTAGTATATATATATATATATATATATATATATATATATATATAGCAATATATTTCATATCCATAACTAGCTCGCGTAGAACTGAAATATATATACAAATAGGAAGTAAATCAGTCTTTCACAGAATTATTTTCTCAGAATTTAGGGATGGGGGGAAAGCAGACATGTTAAAGCTGTTAAATAAAACATGGTGTACAGATTAATTGTTTGCTATGAAAAGAAAGGCACACGTTCCATATTTTAAAAAGTCTTATAAACAATGAAATCTGTTATGCCTCAACTTGCTCACGGCTCCTTTTTTCCTTTGATCTGGACTTTTGCTGTGAAGCTGCATTACCCCCATTCTGATTCTGCGTGAACCGAGCCACTGTAGACACTCCATCGACAAACTTGGTCTTGAAGAGGACATTGGCGTTGTTGAACATACCATCTTTCAGCGACACCACAATGAACTAGAAGAGAAAGAGAAAAACATGCTTTAGCAGATTAATACTCCACTTATTGTTTTATAGAATAAATGTAAAATGCATATTAAAAAAAATACCAGTATCAAAGCAACAATCATTAAGAGTAGTAAAAAGCCAGTCAGATGTCTAGTCTACCTTTTTCCCCCCACCGACAAAAAGACCACAAAAAAAACAAAAAAAAAAAAACTTTGCTCCTTGGCCTCTGCTTTAAGTCTATAATATTAACGTTTACACTTCCTCACTTGATTAACCTCTGCAACTTTGCTTGGCTCCTAATATGAATGCATTAGAGCTCACTGACTCTTACACAGTAACGTTTCTTCTTACAAGCCAACAGAGCCGTATATCTGGCACCACCAGTGATAATGATGCATATTCTTTAACTGAATTCAAAGCTGACCCATGGGAAGTACATTCAATATTCATTATAATGTGTATTTATCTTACAGGCAACCACTAGATGGGGCCCACAAAATTTTCTGCATATATATATATATATATATATATATATATATATATATATATATATTATATATCTATATATATATTATATATCTATATCTATATATATCTATCTATATATATCTATATAGCATTGTGTATTTGCTGCTCGATGGACAGATTAGAGGATGGGATATATGTTGAATAGGTCATATTGCATTGTGTAGTTATTGACTTATATAGTGCCAATATACTATGCAACACTATTCAAAGTGTAAACAAGACATAAAAAGTAGTGCATCACATAATTTGGGGAAAAAGGTGACGAGGACCCTGCTCAAATAACCTTACAAACTGTAGTCATAGTCTTCCAACACGAAAAACGTGTGACTAAACTGTTGCCGCAGAGTAATCACATTCATGCATTTTTACCTGTGAGTGTCTGAAGTGAGTGCGCAGCATCTGTCCAATGTTCTGAGTATGAGACAGGTCCAATGCAGCGTCAACTTCATCAAGAATGTAAATTGGAGCAGGTTTAAAAAGCAGCATGGCAAGAATTAGGGATAAGGCCACTAATGATCTGAAGAGTGATAAGACAGAGGCATTAGAAAATGATTCTTGAAGTCAGAACCTAACTCTCTATGGATAGGAAGAAAAAGGTTAATTACCGTTGACCTCCACTTAGTTCTGTCAGGTTTTCCTTCCAGGTGTTCCCAAGGGCAACTTTGAACTCCAAGCCATCTAGCGCCGTGTGCCCCTCCGGGGGTGCCAACATTGCATTCGCCCCTGGCAACAGGGTGGAAAAAATGGAACCAAAGTCCTTGTTGACCTGAAAATTTGGAATTATTTGGTATAACTCACTGTGATAAGAGTCACAAAAACCAACATAGAATGGCCAGAAAGCTCAATAGTTCACTTTTTTGCATGGGAATCATAATGTAGGAAATTAAGATGTTACATATCTTATTCTCTATTAAAGGGTATGTCGAGCATAAATCCAAGGAGCTTAATATTCAATCTGTATATTGCACTAGCAAAGCTATAAATATATACTTTTGATTTTGTTCATTGAAACATACCTTTTGCCATGCAATATTCAAAGCCTCGTTTTTCTTCTGATCAAGTTCTTCTATGGTGGTCAAGATTTTGGATTTATCATTTTCAACAATTCTTTTCTTTTTCATTAAATCGTTGTACTGATATAATAAAACACAAACAACATTAAATTGGAATCTTAATGAGGTGTAATTACAACTCTCAAAAGATTCTCACAGCGGGAGCTTTTAGACAAGTATTTCGACATAACGGAACTGAACACAAGCTGTATATTTGATCAAACATCTAACAAACATTTGCTTAATTTATATATATGCATTTTAAACTTTAGATTTACCAACATTTCAAACAATAAACCCCCCAAAAACAAACATACTACTAACAACTATGATTACCCCCTCGTACAGTTACCACTTGTTAAACATTCACAGCGTTCAAATGACTACGTCTTTGTCCTTTGCAGTTCTGGTAACAAACTGTGGATGTTACATATACACACGTACCCTTTCTTCTGCCTGTGTCAGCATGTTCATTGCCCTCATGTTGACATTCCTCCCTAATTTTTCCTTTTTCTCCTGTAATTTTTGCAGCCTCTGACCCGCTTCCTTTGGGTTATTGGTTTTGAAGTCATAGGCAGTGTTTGCTTGGCCGAAGAGATGCTTTTCCGAAGCGATCCATTCGTAGTCATTTAACATTCTGGCAACCTAAGACACAGAAATTCTGTAACTCGCACAGCAACATAAGCACCAGGAATCCCATGAAACAAAACAGAATTAGAGGCAAAGTTCAATATAGAAAAAATGTACTTTAAACAGTTATATTGGTCTTTGTCTATAATGTTTTTGGAACCACATCTATATTATGGTGGCAAGGTAAGTTAACGCTGAAAACATGCTATGCTTACATTCCAAAATGTGATTTCCAGCATATCGCTAACATTTTTAATAAAAAAAAGCCAGTTAACGCAACAAAAACTTAAGACTAATTTCTCTTGGGTTACAAGTCTATTCAAATCCTGTTACCACATTAATAGGAGACTGGCAACACTACTTGCAATAATTAAGCTCTCTAATCCAAACTGGTCACTGCAACGATACCAGCAACTAAACACTAGACTATGAGAGAATAAATGTGGAATATGGGTGTAAATGAAAAGCTTTACCCTTGCTGCAGCATCTGCACTGTCCTTCTTGTGCTTGCTGATATTGTGTTCCAGCTCCTTGATCTTTAGCTGGGACTCATTGTTATTTTCTCGGAGTTTGGAGGCCTCCACTGACTTGGCCTTAATTTCTTTGTCGTGTCCCATAATTATCCCCTTCTGCTTGGTCAAATCTTCCTGGGCTTTTTTGACAACATCCTATACACACACAAGAAAGAAAAGGAGCGAGAAGTAGAAAAAAAACATGTAAAATATCAAAATAATTCAATAATTGAAGTTCTGATTTGGAATACAATCTCACAAAACAAACCAGGTTTTAAGGTCCATTTGAAAAGTTTATGAAGTATACGTTGGTGGACATTTTCTTCTAACGCTCACCTTATTTTTTGCAACCTCCGAGGACATATTTTCAACTTGCTCCTGAATCGCTTTCATGGCCTCATCTACAGCATCAATCTGCTGTTTGTAGGTAGCCTGCTCTCCCCGGAGTTCTTCTAGTTCAAGAACTAAGGCATCCACTTCCTATTGCAGAAACATCACAAGGAACATTCTTAACAAAATTCCATTACACTACGGCCTAAGCAGATACTAATGTGGGAGGACTTTTTTCTTTTTTTTAAATGTTAAAACTTTAACCAAATGTTACCCCTAGCTTAAGTAAGGTGTTAGAGTCCTTATCTAAGCACATTCAATAAAATTAAATGGCAAAAACCCAAACTCTGTTTTCAGGAAGTGGGCGACCGAGGTAAGTTTCCTTGAATTTTTTTTTTAATTGCATGTGCTGAAAACTGTAAACCTTTGGATACATATTCAGTTTAAAAATAAAATAAAAAGAGATACTATGGGATTACAACATTCAAAGCGTTTTGGTTCTAAAAGCAATATATTTGCTATCCAGCTTGCTTGTTGACTGATGTTTGCGTTCCTACTTTTTGTATATAAAACTGCAAATGCCAAACAGAAGACCCTTCAGAGAGGGCTTTAAATTGCAAAAAGGTTCCACTGCGTTCAATAGGACGTGCCAAAATTGGGATATGTTGACGTAGTGGGGTGCTACGCAATACATAGAGATATAAAAGTGTGACAGGATACACAAGACCTGGTGCTTTAGGAATAGTATTGTTCTGTGTGCGCCAATTTCTTGCTTTGTTGTATGTTCACGTTGGTCATTTCAGCAGCACCTTAAAATCTTAATTTAGATGCTTTTTAGTGTACTTTCCTCCTTGTATTTATATAATACTATATTAGAAATTCACCAGTTGCAAAACTTTTTTTCAGATGGTGAGGGGTGATATGAAATTAACCTGTTGCTTCTCTTTCATCTTCTTGCTTGAGACGTCCGCCTTCTTTTTTGCAGCATCCAGTTTCTGCTGTGCCTCCTTTAATTCTTTCTCACGCTCTGCTTCTGCATTCTTCATTTTGTGCTCCAGCACCTTGAATTTCTCCTCGGCCTTTTGCTGGATCTCCTTTGTTTTCTTCAAGGTCTCCTCGCACTCCTCTGACATTAGTAAAAAAAATAAATCATAGTAAGTTAAGACACTGCATAGAACAATGCAATTTTTTTTTAAATGTTTGATGACTGTAATAATTGCATATTGAATGATAAACTTCATTGAACAACCCAACCTTCAAACAAGTCTGATGTAAAATGGAAACCATGGTAAAATTTATATATGCATAATTTAGGTGATACAAACCGAGCTCTCAAATCTACCAACACAATGTGTAACATTTTATCATGTAATTCATATATCAATTATGACGATTATGAAAGAATGGGTGGTGGCAGGAAGAAAAGCTCATGTGGCACACATAGGGGGCAATTATAGTGTGAAAGATGCTTTGTACTTAAACACAAAGGAAGAAGTTTGTAGGTACATGGTGTCCTGGTAATAATTCAGTTTTTTGCAAGAAAGGAATTGCTGTGTTTGTCCACCAAATATCCATATGCAAAATTGGTGGGTTTTGAAACAAAGAAAATGAGTAATAAATAAAAAAACAAAGTCACACAAACAAAAACGCGTGCTGCAAGCTTACCAATTGTCTTCTGTAAAGCATCCAGCTCTTCCTGTTGCTTGTGGTAGGAACTCTGTTGGAGTTTGGTCTGGAGGAGATCTGCTTCTTCAGACTTCATTTCCCATTGTTGTTTCAACTGCCGGTATCTAAAAGAGCAGGGTGTTAAATAGGAAGGCTGCTTTCAGGCCTGGCACAGTTTGGGAAAATGCTGCATTGAATAATCTGATGGAATGGCTTAGAAATGTAAAAAGACTAATCAGTTCCAAGATACGAGACATTTTAGACCACTTGTACTAACCTTTCAGCAGTGTTCTTCATGGCGGTCAGTTCTTTCTCCACTGCTTGCAACTCTGTCTCCTTCAGTTTCAGCTCATCCTGGACATCTTTAACCTCCTGTACCTTTGACAACACTGATGGAGCCTGGGAACGGGCACCTGGGGGAAACAACACGCTGAGATGACTTCATGTAGGCAAGTATAGCCCTATAGTTATGTGTAGCAGGGCTTTACAATGTAAAAGAGCCATGTTTGTAAAGCATTTATAAGGCTAAATGCTATACAAGAAACAACCAGCTAGAGAATGCCATTGGATGATTCTACACCACTTAGGCCCAGAAATACTATTTATAAATATGGTTTATATAGTATTTGATGGCTAGAAATCTCATTACATAGCATATGCTACAGAACGAAATAATAGAAACCGTAAAATTCTAAAATAAAATGGAATTATTAGCGTGCCAGTTAGGTACCCTCTAGCAAACTCATCTAAAAACATCGGCCATGTATAATGGTCCTGCTGGCAATCTGTGTGCTGTATACAGCAAACCATCACTTTCTAAAATAGATTTTGTAGTCTATTAAATCAATGTTGGAAAAAAAGTCGGATTCCTGATAACATAAAGGTTCAGAAAACTGAAGGACAGTTGAGATTTAATCTCATTGACTTTACTAGAGATTAGGAGGCCTCATACAATGTGACATTCTTACTCCTACTTTATAAAGAAATGCGCCATTCATAACGAACAGAGAGTCAAAATCAGAGCACTCATGCATTCTCTCCCTTTAGTAAACAGACCCCAAAGGGTTAAAGAACAAATAAAAGCTGACGTATCAAAAACCCTTATTTACCTCCACTGAGCGTCCCCTGAGGATCGAAGGTATCACCTCCAAGTGTCACGGTTTTGGTCATTATCCTTTTGTCAAAGGTTACTTTTTTGGCATTGTCCATTGTATCACAAACCAATGTCGTCCCGAAGACATATTCTATTGCTTTTTCTAGTTCAGATTCATACCCAACCAGGGAAAGGGCCAAATGCACATTCTCAGCACCTACCTACAAAACAAACAAACAAACAAAATATAGATATATATTAAACAAATGGAAGTCATGCTTGAAAATAAGAAATATCACAGTAGCCCAAATCTAGAGCTAGCTGTTCTCAGTTTGTAATAGAGTGCATTCCCCACATTTGTAGCTTGTCTATGTCATTACAAAGATGTAGGTAAAAAAAAAATAGTATAACATATAGATGGTTAGCAGTTTATAGAAAATTATTGATAGTATATGTGTACTGGTTAAAAAACAAACAAAAAAAACTACTTACCAGGCTTTTAGCTACATTAACAGTATTGTCTCCCAAGCGTCGAGCTGAGATTTTATTTAGCGGGATGATGGTAAGCCTGCGCTTCAGTTCTCCCTTCTCCAGCAATTTTTTACCAGTGACCTATGATGTAAGAGTTGTTTAGATGGCGGTTATACGTATTGTTTTGAATCTCTGTTGATGCCAGATTTTGGCTACAGTGGGAAACGTTTGCTGGGACGGACCAAATCAATGCATAACTTCATTCTCAGAAGGAAACATATACCTATAACGTAATTACCTCCGAGTCCACCACCACATTATACAGACGTCCACCAGCCACTACTTCCAGCGCAGTCGCAGTAGATACGTCTTTAACAGAGATCAGAGAGGCAACAAGGCCCTTTACACGACTTGGATCCCAGTTCTTTTCTGGATCCCTAAGACAATGAGTGCAAAATATTTAACACAATGAAACAGATTTCTATTATGTCATATAGACAGTTACTTCACACCATGAAACTGAACTAGGGCTGAAACAACTAATCGATAAAATAGATAATGAAAAGAGTTGTCAACGATTTTCATTATCGATTAGTTGAATCGATTTTTATCGATTATAAAAAGAGTTTTTTTTCCAGAGCAAATGCTCTGAAAAACTCCTCTCCTTGTATAATCCGATCTCAAACAGAGATCGTATTATAACACCGGAATCCAGATCCCCCGCAACGCTGCAGGGAACCTGGATTCCCCTCACTGTCGGCCGGTCTCTCACTTCTGTCTCTCTCCCCCCTCCCATACACTCTGCCTCTCCCCCGACTCCGTTGCTGACAGGCACTTTCACTTCAGATTCGTAGAAGCCTCAGCGTAAGTTAAGGTGTGTAACGGAGGCTGTCTGTGCGCATCGCGCAGACCCCCACCGGCTGACAGAGAATCCAGGTCTCCTGCAGAGGATCATCCTCTCTGTCAGCCAGTGGGGGTCTGCATCGCACAGACAGCCTCCGTTACTGCCCTTCACTTACGCTGAGGCTTCTATGAAGCTGCAGTGAAAGTGCCTGTCAGCAACGGAGCCGGGTAGAGAGGCAGAGCGGTGTATGGGAGGGGGGGAAGAGTCAGAGGGGTGTATGGGAGCCACCCTCCCATACACCACTCTGTCTCCTCCCCCTCCCATACGCCACTCTGCCTCTCTACCCGGCTCCCTGGTGTCTTGTGAACCTCCGTTGCTGACAAGAGGCAGAGTGGAGTATGGGAGGGGGGAGGAGGCAGAGTGGAGTATGGGAGGGGGGAGGAGGCAGAGTGGAGTATGGGAGGGGGAGGGGCCAGAGTGGTGTGTGGGAGGGGCCAGAGTGGTGTATGGGAGGGGAGGAGCCAGAGTGGTGTATGGGCAGGGGAGGAGCCTAAGTGATGTATGGGAGGGGGAGGAGCAAAAGTGGTGTATGGGAGGGGTATTATGAATTTCAGGGCATATAGGGGGTATAAGGCATATTGATATTAGGCATATCAGGGGGGCATAAGACATAACTGGGGGTAAAAGGTATATCAGGGGGCTCAGTTGGATATCACTGCCATATAAGGAGTATAAGGCATATCGGGGCACAGTGGCATATCGGGGGCACAGTGGCATATCGGGGGCACAGTGGCATATCAGGGGGCACAGTGGAATCTGGCATATAAGAGGTATAAGGCATATATGGGGGCAGAGTGGCAAGCTGGGGGTCAGATGTGCATAACTGGGGGCAGTTTGGTAAATAAAATATAATCAGGGCTTTTTTCTCAGTTTTTATTAAATATGAAAAATAGTTAACATATGAATTAATATTTACTAATAACTTTGTATTAAAACCTAGTTTGAGAAACACTGTGTTTGGGTTCTTGTAGCTTTTATTATGTCAGTAAAATAAGGTGAATAGAGAGAGAGGCCATTGCAATAAAGAGATGAAAGTGTAAATTGTACGTTTTTTATTCCATTATTTTAAATTAAAAAAAATGGATTTTTTTAGCCGATTAATCGAAAAAATAATCGGCCAACTAATCGATTATTAAAAAAGTTGCACCCCTAAACTCAACAAATGCAATTATCAACATTTGGTACTTGTGTATTATCCGGGCCGCCTTCTATAATTTTTTTATATTTTTTTTAGATAAAAGCTAGTTTGGTACCCTTTCCAAGAAATAGAATATATACCGTATTTGCCCGAATACAGGCCGCACTCCCCCCCACTTTAAGTCTTTAAAGTGGGGGTGCGGCCTATATTTGGGGTCTAGCGCAGGAATGCGCAATTCATATCGCCCGATGGCCGCGACATGCAGTTCCGGGCGCCAGGCAGGCAGCAGGGTTAGGATACAGATCCCCCGCAATGCTGCTCCCACGAGGGGAGTCCCTGCAAGGGAGAGCAGACGCGCCGGCAGCGGAGGTCGTTTACGCGCATCGCCGCAGCCAGTGAACATCCGCACGATGCGCTTAGACAATCTCCCGTGCCGGCACTTCCCACGGCGGAAGTACCGACACCGGAAGTTGTCTACGCGTATTGTGTAGATGTCCCCTGCCGGCCCCGCAAGACACACATGAGTCTGCTTTGGTAAGTCGGGGGGTTTGGGGGGATGGCGTGGTGCAGAGTGGCAGCATATCTGTTCTAAGCTTTTTTTTTTCCAAAAAAAGAAAAAAAATTCTTTAGAAAAGCACCTTTTTGGGTGAGGCCTATAATCGAGCCAATACGGTAATTATTCCTTCTTACATTCTTTCATATTTAATAATGTAAATTTCTCAGGAACTTTAACAGTTAACTTTAACAGTCTTTTCCCTGTTCATTTCCTGGCAGCAATCACCTCCCGACTCAGGTAGGGCAGGAAAAACACATAACCATGAATTACCGGTCTCCTCTACTTCCTCGCCCTTTATTGGGTGGGAAATACATGCTGCCTGAGTACGATCAATGAAAAGGAATTCTCAGTAAATAGAATAACTTTCCCTTGTGACCCTTGGCAGCTATCACCTACAGATGTAACAAAAAACAAGGAAGGTGTAAAAACAAAGCAACCTGAAGAACCTTCTTCCTCAAGTCTGCATCCGCTGAAGAGAGTACATCTATCCTGTAAAGGTTGGCGAAAGTGTGCACGTTTTTCCCAAGTAGCTGCCTTTCAAATCCTACAAGGGAAAGCACACGCTCGTTCTGCCCATGATGCTGCCACTGATCGAGAGCAGACTAAAGGGCTCACCAGCCAACCTAGGCTTTCTAGTGTATACGCCACCAGGGAATTATGGGAATAAGCCTCAGTTTCCCTGACTCTTGTAGGACCCAGAAATATAAAACCCTTTGCCTTAATCTCTAGGTGGCACGGGAAAGATCATATTCTTCTCTAGGAATTCCTGGACATTCCGGACCACTCTCGGAGGCCCCATCTGCAGTCCAGCACCTTAGCCACAAGGTCCTACGTGCAAGTACAGTTAGAGCAGAAGACATAGCTGCCATCCTCAGATGTAAAGGGGGTGACTAACATTTCCAGAAATATCCTTTTCTGAACCACAAATTCAAATCTTCCTATGATCGTTGCATCTAGAATTTTGCTGACCAGTCCACGGAGGACGAGGCAAAACAAGATTGGAAGCAAGATGAAATAGCCCCAAAAGCCTTACAAAGGACATCCTTCCACTTTCCTGTCCATGGGGTCAGCAAATGGGCAGCAACATCTACTGAAAGCACAGTTCTTTTGGTGGCTCTAGCTACAGCTGGTTCCACAGGTAAGCCCCTTGCCTACCTGGAATACAGTGGGCTAACTGAACGGCCCCAGACCCTTCATGGCCAGGGGACTGGAAAAACAACAAATGGGGGAAAGTAAACTTGCTCTTCTAGAGGGGAGGGGTAATTTATAGTTTTGGCTTTTTTCCCTGCCCTACCAGAGTTGGGAGGAGGCATCTCTAGGTGATTGCTGCCAGGGATGGCAAGGGAAAACTGTTTTTAATGCAAAAAATTTACTTGTTTCCACAATCCCTGCACATACTTATCACATATATTTATTGCAATTCAGTTTTATTTTCCCTCTAATTCACCCTTACACCATTCTACACTCGTTAATTCATAACCACAATAAATAAAACGTTACATTTTTACAAACGGTAATTTAGATTTTGTAAAACAATTTCCATGTTGTAGTGTAATTTTATTTAATCCAGTTTATTGCATTGCAACACCCCGTCGTCTTTTAAAGCAGTGCTCCTCGAAGCACGCCTAACAGTCCAGGACTTAGGTGTTACTCAAGTGCGTCTAAGGTGTTCACCTTAGACACGCGAGTGATACCTAAATCCTGGACTGTTAGGTGTGCTTCGAGGAGCACTGCTTTAAAAAGGGTTAAAACCCTGTGTCCTATACAATATGAAGACAGTTTAAGCTAGATATACCTGTATTCAAAATTTAGGTTGGAGTATCGTGCCATTAGAGACTCATACGCTTCCCTAAGATGGTTCACATTGCGGGAGAGCTCTCTGCGCTTTTCTAGAAGTATTTCCTCTTTCCCATCTGTAAATAAAACAAACAAGTCTGTAAAATGGTATTAAAGCTTCTTCTTAGGAGGGGAATCATTTTTCCTCCCCATTTATCTTTTACCCAATAATGATTATTGTTAAGATCAGTCTTTGCAAGAATATTTAAGAAGGTGGCAGGTCCAATTAAAAGTATTTTTCGTTTCTAAAATTTGTGTCACTCAAGACAGAGGTACTTGCCAATAACGTTACAAGGACATTCCAGCATCATATGCACTTTAATTCATACGATAGCAGAAAACGTATGTGGTATCCACATTGCAAATACATGAGGGATTCTATGGTATACCACTCTAATTTGGCCCTTTGCATGGCCTCAAATATATTTTCAGAGCAGACAATGGTGCAGGCGGGGAGCTGCAACTTCTACTTAAGGCAAGTTTTTTACACCTTATTTGATAGTGTATATTAAAATTAGTCACAAAGAGCTTCTTTTTTTTTTTCTTGGTGAGGCCGTCAGGGATATTTAACTGGTAACGTTCTAATTAAGATTATTGTATTAATACATTGAATATGTACAATTTGTATTATAGCTGCATATAGCAAAATGAAATATTTGTTATGTAAAATTATGTTCCAAAGTTTGTCATTCACCAAAACACAGAACATTGTCAATCTGAATCAAACCTTCATAATTTAATTTGTTCATTTCGGCTTCAAGTTTCTCTTTGTTCTTCTTCACAGCTTCAAATGCATCGTTGTCTTTCTTATAGCCACTATCCATTTTCTTGACTTCAGCCTGCTTGGTTTTCAGCTCTTGCTGGGCATGCTTTAGTTTCATCTGGGCCTGAGAGAAGAGTGTAATGGTTACCTATCAAAGGCAGATCCTACTCAAATAGTTAATAGAATGTGTGATGATATTAAAAGGCAATTAGGACGTTTCTTTGAATAAAGAGTTGCAGATCCACTTTTGCACCTCAACATTAATTGGCAATCAGAATTTGATAGCCTAGAATTGCACAATAAATAATAATAAAAAAAAATTAATACTGAAATTCAAAAATCTAAGAGGGGCCGTAAGGGGCATTATTTTGTTTTACTTGCATATATACAGAAACAATTCACGTAGTGAAACGCATGTCATAGTGAAACAGATGGTGTATAATTTAGATCTATAAATATCATACACGCATACTAAAAGCGCAGACTTCCTTCAAAAGCGCTTCTGAATGCTACTTCAGAAAATCCAAATACAATGAAGACTCACTACAAATTTTTGCTACTTGCCTTCTACTGTGCCCTCTCTCTCGCTAAATATAACCTTTCTGCCAAAGCCTTGCTAACCCACGATGCCCTTTTCAACCTTTAGCTCCCTTCTCTGTCCCCTCCATACTCACACCACAAACCACTTCAAAGACAAGATCAAAAACGATCACACAAGACCTTTCTACTGCACAACCTCCTCCTACACCACCCACCGATACTCATGCCATGCAACTGAAGAGCTAACGACTTTGCTATCTTTCTCTCACTCAACAACTTGTCTCCATCTTTCTAAGCCTCCCCTTCGTCTGTCACTTAACCTTTCCCTCATCTGGAACTGTACCTACACCTTTTAAGCATGCTCTAATCACATCCTTCCTTGGATGTCACCCTATCGCTCTCCTTTCTTTTAGCTTGAGTTGCTTGAATGGGATGTGTACAATTGCTTAACTTAATCTCTAAATCCCTCGTGGACCATCTACAGCCTTGTTTTAGACTTCTTAACGCTACCAAAAAGTATCCAATTACTTGCTCTCTGCCAAAGCAAAAAGTCGCTTCTCCTGGATCGCTGATACTGTCAAACAACTTTCTTCTTGGCTCACTTTATTCTAGGTAGAAGAAATACAGCTTTCTTATCCTAACATATAAAACCCACCATACAATTCTTCCCTTAAAACAAAATATTCTTACTCGATCTTTACATTCTTCCCATGGGCTAAGGCGTTCCTGCTCACTTACAAGACTTACTATTCATTGTTTTATAAAGCAAAATCATACTCCATACTGCTGTGACAATGGGTAGACAGATATTTTATAACATAATTTGACTTAGAAACAATAGGTGAGAAGAGACTTGTGGTGCCCCATACTTCTGGAATTCACTTCCACCTAGCCTCCAACTTTCATCCTGTCTCTCAATATCCAAGAAAATCTCAAAACCGACTTCATCAGAGAAGCCTTCCATCTCTGTAGTTAGAACTTCCCTAACCCCCATACTGCCTCTCCACTTTTTGCTGTACCTTAAGTTTCCCCTCACCACATTCCCTCATGATTGTAAGCAGGGCCCTTTCTACCCCATGTATCTATTTTTCATAGTCCTTGAATATATGTATTGTAGGAAGTGCTGCATAAATTGTTTGCACTATATAAATAAAATATAATATACAATTTTCACTATACATGTTTTTTTCTAAATGCGTTTCACTATATGTATGCGGTAAAACTCCTAAAAAATTTAAAAGGCACCAAGTTTCTTGTAAAGTGTAAAGTACATGTATATACAGTAGCAGCAGATACTCGAGAAGCCAAAAACAAAAGCAACAGAAAAGGACTTAAAGTTCATAAATCGAAGCAAATTCTATGGATGCATATTTGCACCACTGAAAACAGGGCGCTACAAATAATGCCTCTTCTTGAGCAAAGCTAAGCATTTGGATGAGGAGCTGTATTACTGTTCTCTCAGATACATACCTGCTTAGCCTCTGTCTCTGCTTTACTAATCTCATTCTTGCAGGTCATCATCTGCCCAGCCAGGGTGGCCTCCTCTCCATCCTCATTGCTGGACAGCCCAGCAGAGACCGCGTTGAAATGTTGCTGGGCCGCAGTGAAGCACTCTGTATCCTTTTGGCATGCCTCCTGAAGAGCGCTCAGGCCGTCTGTTATTTTCTGAACATCTTTTTCTTTGGCAGCCAGTGTCTTGGCATCCTATGTTAGAATAAGAAGGTTTAGACAGCATGACCCCAGCATAATGTGATGTAACCGTGAAATTACCCACTCTAATAATTTGGGATGTGGAAAATGTGTTACAATAAATAGTGCAGCCAATCGGTCCTGCAGCAAATAAAGATACAGGGGATACCTATAACATGTTCCTTTCTTTGAAAGCATGGACGCTCTCAAGGTAGAATACATAGTGAAACAAAGAAAACAAAGGTAACAGAGCAATCAGTACTTTACAATGGACACCATTCAGAACGCAACGCTAAAAACACAAAAAAGTTTGGTTTTACGAAAGGAAGTACCCCAAGGTACAGCGTCTTACCTCATCCATGCTTTTCACTAGCTCCTTGCGTTTCTTCTCTTCAGCCTTCAGGTTTTGCTTCTTGAGATCTAAGGTGCTCTGTGCTTTGGCATCAGCTCTCTGAGCCTCAGCAAGTGTTTCTTCCAATAAGCGCAACTGTCCTCCAACTTCCTGCAAAAAGGAACACGTTTTCAGTGTATATAACCACATTAAGCAGATTATAGAAAAACCAAGGCGAGGAGCACATTACAATGTTTACAATCGATTTCACTTAAATTACGATGTTAAAATACAAAATCTTGCTTCAAAGTGTTATTCTGATCAAAACAATACCCCTTTTATACTTAGAAGAACCATAAGGTTATGTAGTTTAACTTCTAAGATCTCCTTCTCCCGTACAACAGTGCAGAGAGCTCATCTTTGGTGTGCATGTGGTGGGCTCAACATCCTTTGAGTGGCATTAAACCAGAGCTCCCACTCTCTGAATCGCTACTTCCAGATTTGGGTTTTCAATTGTTCAGTGTTACCATATAATGAACTTTTCATCCAACTGCATGCATTTTGTGCACCCGTTTAATTCAGTGGGAGCCATTGTTCCTTAAAACCCTCATTTCTTTTCCACCTAAGTGGCATATCTATATTGTTGTAAGGGTTCCTAGCAATATGCGACAAGTAGGTTTTTGTGAAAAGCAAGTAAACGTACATAAAGCGTTGCATAGGTGTTCTTAATAGTTTGCTCTTCCAGGTGTGATTTGCATGCAGTAAACCTAGTATCCACTGCAGTTGCATTTCCCATTTTCTATATAAACGTTGGGTACCAAAAGAAGGTCTGATGTCAAAAGCAACTAGCCTTTTTGCAACAAAAACTTGATAACTTGTCTGCATTAACAGTTATATGAATATTTTGCACCCTTCTGAGCACCAAGAGGCTTCTAGGTCGTGACAACTAGCTTCTCAAATTGTAGAGGAAAATGGATAGGTGCATGAAACACTAAATTATAAAGTTAGTGTTTACATGTCAAATATTACATGCATAACCTTACAAGCATAGGACAGTAATAAAAGGATATACAAGTATGGTGGGAGTTCCCCATTAAGGTGGTCGGTGTAGTCGGTGAAATTAATGCTTATCAAACCTAACCCTAGGATACCTAATCTTTCAGAACATCTTCAGAATGGTACACACCTGATCTCTCTTTTTCTCGATCTCTGAAATTTGTTGCGCCAACTCCTTGATTTTATTCTCATTCTCAGCCATTGTCTCCTGTAGTTTGAGTATAGAATCCTGCATTTCTTTCAGCTCCTCAGCACAGCGCACCTTTGTCTCCTCGGCACACACAAACTGATAGGCAACATATAGTCGGCTTAAGTGCTCAATCTCACGCATGATCTTCTGATACTCCAAGTAGGAAGATCTTTCCTATTCAAATGTAAAATCACAGAAATAAGGGTGTCAGTGTGAAGTCAGACATTTGTCTGATACGTCTCTAGTGATCAAGACCTTAAAACTACTTTACTTCAGCACACACTTTTCCAAAACTATATATGGCTTTGTCTGCTATGTCCTTGTGCGTTACGTAATATTTTGCTTTTTAATTAACCACAGATAGGTTATACTTTATACAAAGACGAAAGTGAACAGTTGCCTTTAAGTGGACACATAAAAACAATACTTATTAAACAATGTTATTTTATATAGAGCCAAATTCCGTAGCGCTGTACAGAGAGCACTTTGGTCTCCTACAGTACAATTATTCACTATGCTTTGGTAGCTGCTCTGCATTTTTCAACCCAAATTTTGATTTGACTATTCCAGCGGAGTGTTTTACCTAACAGGGTTAGCCAAGGCAGCCAATTTATTGTTGGCATCTAGAGGTCAAGTTGAAGAGTACTAGAGTGATATTAATAAACTGGGAGGTGTGTAAAGGACCAGTACAACAACGCCATCTTTAATTATTTTTTTTTAAATAAAAATTTCCAAACTAAAGCAAATGCAGGTGTGTATTTTTTTTAAAAAATACATGGAAAGATATAGTCAGATACAAATCATTACACTTGGCAATATTAGCAGCGTAAACTAATAAAAACTCATTGAGGCTCATTTACACCTTGAAGGCCAGATACCAAAGGTGTCTGCAGTCCATCATGGCCCATAGAATCATTAAGCCCACTTCTTGCAAAAGACGTGTCAAGGATCTTGGCAAAGCTTAGACCCAAGCGAGTTGCACTTAAACATACGGTATATCTACATTCTTTTAAAACCACCAATACAGAATCAGAAATATATCCACTTACTTCTTTGAGTTTATGTATAGTTGGAGTGATTTCTTCCTCCAAAATCTAAAATTAAAAAAGAAAAATGTATATCCAAATTTTAACAAACAAAAAATGTCAATGTTAAAACAGTAGTTGCCATTTCAAAATCCTATATACCGTTTTTGCTCGATTATAAGACGAGGTTTTTTCCAAAGCAAATGCTCTGAAAAACACCCCTCGTCTTATAGTCAGACCTCAAATAGGTCCGACTATGAGACGACTAAGATCCAGATCCCCCGCAGCTGCAGGGGACCTGGATCCTCCTGTCTCCCCCCCCCCGCCCCACTTACCGGTACTTCTGAGTCCCCGGTGTGTAGCTGGGGCAGCCGGGAACTCTGATCTCTGACAGTCGGGGAAGGTCTGCGCGATGGACGCAGACAACCCCCGCTGCTATCAATGCCTCCTTCCGGCCGCAGCGTAAGTGTGTGGGATCTACACGCTGCCCCGGCTACATGACAGGGAAGTCAGAAGCACCGGTAGGTTTGGGGGGGGAGCATAAGGCATTTCTGGAGGCAGAGTGCTCTGTGAAATGCCTTTTAACCCCCTTAATGCCACTCTGCCTCCAGAAATGCCTTTTTAACCCTCTATATGCCACTCTGCCTCCTGAATGCCTTAACACTCTAAATGCCAGAGTGGCATATAGGGGTATAAGGCATTTCTGGAGGCAGAGTGGCACATAGGGGGTCAAAGGGCATATCATGAGGCACAGTGGCATATAGGGTTAAAAGGCATATCATGGGGCACAGTGGCATATAGGGGGTATAAGGCATTTCTGGGGCAGATGTGCATAACTGGGGGGCAGGTTGGAAAATAGAAGGAAATAAAACCAAAATATTTTTCTCAATCAGCTTTTATTAAAAAAAAATAGATGAATTAACATTTACTGGTAAAACTTTTTTCCTATAGGGTCGTCTTATATTCAGGCTTTCTTTTTTCCCTAAATTAATATTCAGATTTGGGGGGTCGTCTTATAATCGAGCAAATACGGTATATATAGTGTGTTTTATATATTATATATATAGATACAGTCTAAAGCTAAACGGAAGATTAGTAGTTACAAGATGAGCACAAGGTAAAGTTACTTCTATTACAACCTTAACATTTCCTAATTAATCTGCTAAATTTACTCAAAATAAGAAGATTAGATTTAAGCAATAGAATAAGATAGTATACCGTTTGTATTTCTTTCAGTTTGGCTTCCTTTTTTTCAATTGTTTTTTGGGCAGCAAGTTTCTTGCATTCATACATCCTGGTTCCAGCTGCTTCTTCAATCATTGCTAAAATCTGTATTAAAAATAAGCGTCAACATGCATTTCACTGAATACAATACAAAACTAAATAGACCTTGAATACACTCTACAGTAACGGGAGATCAAACACAGGGGGTAAACAGTTAGTGTTTTATGGCAAAACGTCTCTTATGGACTTTAGAATACAACAACTTAAAAACACAGCTAGTAATGTTTATGATACATAAATGCATTACATAGTTAAAGCACGTCTATAAACAATATATGACAATACAAAAAATAGAAAGAAAAATACAATCGGTTCTATGGTTTACAATGCTTACTGGCACATACCCTCTCCAACGGTGTGAATTTAAATCAGCAGAGTCTGACTAGATCGACAAAAAGGCACTTGCTCTTATTAAAAAAAGCCATTATCACCATCTCCCCCAATCAGAATAAAGAATAACAAAACAAGTTATCTTGCTAGAATTGTGTTTTTGGAAATATGAACAAAAAAAATAAATCAAATATGTTATTACCTCAGGAGGTTTCATATTCAAGACTTTAGTTATTCGCCCCTGTTAAACATTACAACACAATTTAATAAAAACATGACATTTGACAAAAGCAAAATCCATATGATTAAGTTATGAGTTATGAGACAAGACTGCTGCAGAAATAAGCTATAGGGTAAGTGTACAGTTTAACAGACTCCCTGCTACAAGAAGCCCCTCCACAATCACATCAAATAGTATAAGACAGGATAGTTTACTGAGCAACAAAGGCCTCAACATTTCATATGATATATTGACATGCCATGCAATAGTGAACCATTAGCAGCTTAATTTAAAGTAGAACTCCAAATGTTTTCCCTTATATGTGGCATATTTGTCAGTGAGACATTTTGCTATTTCAGCAACAAAACCAGACTTGGGTAAAATGATTAAGCACTATTTGTGATATTAAACATACATATTTATGTACTTAGAGCGCATCCCATCTGACGCAGTCAGTACCATGTTCTAATCTTTTAGAGGCTTCCAGATGGTGAGAACTAGCTTCTCTGATATCAGGGGATTGTGGATAAGGTAGTACTTATAAATAGCTATTTATGTGACTTTTTGCTACAAATATTACAATAGGACAATAACTAAAGGGTATAAACGTACATCTGGACTTTAAGGGTATTGCTCACAACAATAATTACCTGCATGATAAGAAAGTGAGGATTGTTGACATTGAGACCGACAGAACAGAAAAGATCTTGTACGCGAGTGTTGTTGGCATTTACTCCATTAATTAAATACTTATTTCTGCCTCCAATAACCACCTGGAAATTAAAAACAAAGATGTAATCACTGAATTTATGATTTTGGTTAGGATTTTGAATGAAGTAGACAGTTTAATGCAGTAAACCCAAATGAATCAGGACATACTGGAGACAAAAAAGTAATAATGAGAAATCACTGAAATTCACCGAAGGTGTTAATGAACTTACCTGCCTGGTCACCGTTATCTCATCATGTGCCTCAAATCCCAGCGGGCTCTGCTTTTTGTCATGGTTGTCAAAGGTGATAGAAACAGTTGCTTTTGTAATGCCAGCCTGGCCATTTTTGTAAACAAGGTCTTGCAAATTAGAGGCTCTCACCTGCCAACATAATACATTTCAAAATGTATGAATGCACATTTTATATATACACATGTACGATAATTGTGGAACATTTTATTCTGTCTACGTACAACATTGCCTACTGGCAAGAAAAATAAAAATACTCAGTCAGGGCTCAATAACCCTAGTCCTCTATGCACATGTCATGCTATGTTCTAGTGATTTTTTTCTAGCACATTCAATTGTCCACGTTAAAATCTGTTCCACATAAACATGGATGATAGGACCATGTCTATTAAAATATAAAACAAATGTTATTAAGGCAAAAAGCACTAGCCAATGAGACCTGAAGGGTTAGCCACTGTCTCAAGCCACATGTATTCAATTATGGACAATGGATCTTACAGTAATGTCATTTAATTACATTTCACTAGCATAGGGCTTGAGTTGTCATTTGAGTGATTTTTAAACATTACAGCTTTCTTAAAAAATCAGATATAACCATTCCCTAATCAATCACTGATAAGGAATCATATAGAATTAAATTCTTTATACATGCACACATATATAAACCATTTCACCACTAAGGATATATATAAATAAATATGTATGTATGTAATGAATCATGGCTAAAGTAGTAAGGCACAAAATACAAAGGACTAAAAGAGTCTGCACAAGACTCCCACATCGGCATTACACAATTCACCACCCCGACGTCCTTAGTGGTGAAATAGCAGCCATCATTTATTTCCAGCGGCAATGTCACCACAAATGCTTCTTTTTAACACAGTTTTGCTAATAGCGTTAGTATACCTGAGTCAAATTAGAGATCCCGAGCAAGAAACAGATGGAATCCAGAATGTTTGATTTTCCACTACCGTTTAGTCCGGTAATAGCATTAAAAAGGGGATCAAAGCCATTTATCTCCGTCCTCTGGGCGTAGGACTTGAAACCTTCTACGATAATTGATTTGATGTGCATCTTCTGTCTTTTCCGCCTACAATGAGACACATTGAATCAGAAATCAAAACAGAAAAAGAAATCCCAATCACTGAAGGCATGATTTATACTAAAACGATATAGTAATAAATGCTGGATCACCAAAATTACGTGGCATAAAAACAAAGTTCTTTACTAGAGACAAGATAAAACGCATAAACCGACAGCAGATATTCAATGGGGTTAAATTAAGCACTTAATCATAGGAGTAATGATTTATAGTCAAAGTATTTTTCAAACATCACTTCCTTTTTTTTTTTATTATTATTTTTAACAAAACCCCAAATGTTTACATATACAATAAACTGCTTGTACTAGTAACTACTACAAATTAAATATTTGTGAACAAAATATATTATTCATTATTATCTATTCCACAGTCTAGTCAGTGAGAAACCCATTCATACAATTTAATAAATTATTCCAAAATAAGAAGCTGACAATACAATGTAAATTGAATCTGTATTGGAGTAGAGATTTTTATTTAGAAACTCATTTGAATTTGCAACCAGAAACCAGCTACACCGGATATTCCAATTTCATACGTATTTAAGTCACGAGCATTATATATACACATTACAACTGAGGTAACCTATAAAGCACACATATAGGATTTTACTCTGTATTTATATAAACTCCGACTCTCACTCACCACTTACTCCGAACGGCGGTGACTGTTCAACTTCAAACCACACACTATTTTGGCGCCCGGTATGCGGAGAAAACGTCGTGAGACTGACTAGGACCAACCAAGACAGCGCCTGACAAAATAAATGCAGGGGAGAGAACTGATAATGATATTAGCAAATAAAAACATGAAAACAGAAATAGTAAAGTATACAAAATGTTTTGCTTTTAAAACGTGCATATTCTTTTATAGAAAAAAACAACTTTTTCCACCGCTTCTCAACAGGCACTTGTTTGGACAGCCCAAATAAAGACAGCAGGCGGTATCGAAAGAAGGAGGGCCTACAATTCGAAAACTGTGTTCTTGTAATCGCTTGCGGCGCAGTTATTGTCACGTGATTAGTAAAGGAAGCTGTAGCGGACATCGTTGAAAAGGTTGTGGCATGCAATCCAAGAAATGCGTGAATGTGAATTATTTCGTGGGGGCGCAAGATTTTAGTTTCGATATAACAGCATGTTTGGCTAAAGCTGTGTATTTCTATTTCAGAACAAAGGAAATGGATTTAATTTACACGATCTTATTGGTGTTTTGCAGTTGAGAAGATGACCGATGCCTTGTGATCATCGAAATCAAGCTCCAATAATAAAGATGTAATTACACATAGAATTATGACTGGATTGTGGCACACTTGTAGTGGAGGGCCCACTAGCCCTGCCCCCCCCCCCACTACTAGCCTCTATGTGGGGGGGACAGATAGTGTAGGGGAGGGGATAGGTGCTGTATGGGGGTATAAAGGATATAGTAGGGACAATTAGTTGATTATAAAATTCAAAACAAAATTTATTAAAAAAATATTCGAAGATGGCCATCGGGTGATTAAAACCGCGTTTTTTTTTCTGCCATTTATGGACACACTATAATGCGATTACACAAACAGGTGTGTGTATATATATATATATATATATATATATATATATTTATACACTGATGCACACCGTCACATACACATAAAATACATTATATATATATATATATATGTATATATATAATTTCACATACACCCTGATTCAGATATACTATTATATATTAATAAGAAGCCTTGGAATCCATGCTGATTTCAGATTTAATAATATACATACACTCATTACAGACATGAGTAGATATAGAATGTTAACCCCTCTAATACCAAGCATGAGTAGATTCAGAGAATTAACTCCTCTATTACCGGACATTACACACATAGTCACACACATAGTCAAACATACCAGGAGAAGCTTCTGAACTCTCAGGTAATCAGGAGAGTTGAGAAGTCTCTCCTGATTGGCTCATACCTCCTTCACTCAGACTCCACATTCCAGGACAAGGCATTGTCCCAGATTGAGGCTGCCCGGGACCCGGCAAAAAAATCCTATTGCGGGACATGTGGTCATCCTAGCCCCAAACCGGCAGTATGACTGCCAGTGGGCCTCCGAAGGTTAGTGGGCCATAGGCAAATGCCCACTTTACCCGCCGAATAAAGCGGCCTTGCAGTGAACTAATTGTCGTGTTCAAGAAACCAGTTTGAGATGATGTGCGCTTTGAAGAAAATGTCCCCCACACCATTACACCATAACCACCAGCCTGAACCGTTAATACATGGCAGGATGGATCCACGCTTTCATGTTGTTTACACCAAAGTCTGACCCTGCCATCTGAACGTCGCAGCTGGAATTGAGACTCTTCAGAGAGGCAACGTTCTTCCAGTCTTGCGTTGTCTAATTTTGGTGAGCCTGTGTGAATTGTAGCCTCATTTTCCTGTCACTCCTGACAGGAGTGGCACGCGGGGTGGTCTTCTGTTGCTGTAGCCCGTCTGCTTCAAGGTTCAACGCGTTGTGCGTTCAGAGATGGTTTTCTGCATACCCTGGTTGTAATGAGTGGCTATTTGATTTACTGTTGCCTTTCTGTCATCTCAACCAGTCTGCCCATTCTCTGACATCAACAAGGCAGTTTTGTCCACGCAACTGCCGCTCACTGGATATCTTCTCTTTTTCGGACCATTCTCTGTAAACTCTAGAGATGGTTGTGATCAGCAGTTTCGGAAATACTCAGACCAGCCCGTCTGGCACCAACAACCATGCCACGATCAAAATCACTTAAATCCCCTTTCTTCCCCATTCTGAAATACACCAATAATTCTAAAAATGACGTCACTGTGCAGACACGTTGCTTCATTGTGCACGTCCCTCTCCAGGAGATTACCGCAGATCAGGATTCCCACACAAGTGTTTGGGAGCTGAAAAGTGTTTCCCGTATGCTTGCATTAAACTTTTACAACACTTAAGTTGTTGTTAGTGTTTAAGGGATTTATAGAAAAAAAATTCACTACATTTGTCCTTTAATAATATAATTGTAAATATATTGTGCAAAATATTTCGATTTTGTTGAAATATAGTATTGATTCTTATGATTCTTAATTATGGGGAAACAGCTTATTGATCCAAGGAGAAATCTGACTGCAATTTTGGGGTCAAGAAGAAATTTTTTCCTTGGTTAGTGCAAAATTGGAAAGAGCCAAACTGGGTTTTTTTGCCTTCTTTTGGATCAACAGCAACAAATTAACAGATATAGGAAAGGCTGAACTTGATGGACGCATGTCTTTTTTCAGCCTATGTAACTATGGTATAAATGCATTATTTTTTGGGTCCATCCTATTTATATCCCATGTTTTCCTTTTCAGTTTCCTGAAAGCTTTTAAGAAAATTACTGTTGCTGGTGGTGCCTGAAGGCATGAATTGATGCCGTTTCATTTCAATTATCCACATTGCTATAAAGAACCCAGAAATTTCAAACTGTGATTCAAAATACCATTAACACTTCTCCCCTGGGCTAAAAAAAAAAACATGCAATGGGTCTTTAGTGCTTGTGTGATGGAATGTGGTAGAACGTATGGCCAACATGTCGAGCAGGCCAATAAGAGTTTCCAGGTATAAAAAAACTATTTTCCCATTTAGCTTAATCTGCTTCACCAGCTTAACCCAGCCATGCCCAAAAAAGATGGTGGGTGATTCATTGGGATTGCTGAGTTAGACAGTGTAACAATGCAACGGTTAATGTTCATTCTCCGATACTCGTCTTTCCATGCTATCTGACATCTTTATAGCTTTAAAATTAAAAACACCAGCCTGGCATAAGATAATACTTATTGATAAGCTAAAACATTTGCTTTGGCTCCTATTACAGTGTAATTTTTTAAAATAAATACGTAACATATGTCCATTCACATTTGTAATAGGAATTGTTATGGAAACAATTTTCAAACATATCAATGAAGGTGAATACATGTATTTGTTTTCCTTGTGAGATTAATGGAGAAATAATATTATTCAAGTGTTTAATATGAAACGTCAGGGCACATACGTTAGAAATGATTGCGAAAACTGTTCCGGTATTGTGGAAGAATAAAATATAGGATTCATTTCTTCCCTTCTATAATTATTTTAATTTAAGTAGGAAAATGTGCAAATGTGTAAAGTATAACAGTACCATATTTGTCTTGGCACATCATACATGTAGAAGTGCCCATGGGATCGCTTAAACTAAAACCACATGCAAAAAAGATAAAATATAATGCATGTGAAACAATAAACAACAGGATTGTATTTCCAACAATGGTTTACAACCTCCTGAACAATGCCCGAACGATTCACACATGACAGCTATGAATGATTGCATGTACTTGAACAAGCTGCATACTCTCAATTAATGATAATAAGCAATTTAAGCCTATTTCAGATTAACTCAGATGATCTTAAGTGATGACATATTCACATAGATGTTGATGAGGAAGCACTATTTTTATGTTTTATTTACCTGTTGACATGGAAATACAATTGGTTATCGTATAATAGTTGGTAGCCATCACAACTCACAAACTTCATTTAGCTAAGTTATTTATGTCCTTATTTAGAATTTTCTCTACAGGATCTTTAACCCCTTAATGACAAAATGCATTGTTTTCAATGGGTTTAGGGACCGCCAATTGTCCTTTAGGGGTTAAAGCCAATAATTGATAGGACTGACCCAAGTATCTATATAAACCAAGCTATGTTTTTATATAAGCAATTATTCACTATCATTTTTTTCTCATAATGATATATTGAGGGATGTGGTAGCCTGGCAATAAGGTGTAAGCAGCGTACCTAGCGTGGGGCGGGGGGGGGATTCACTCCGACCCAGGTGCCGCTCATCAGGGGGGTGTCACGGGCTAGGGTGACAACATGTCCCAGATTGCCCGGATCCCCGGCAGCCTTGGCAGCCGCTCGGCGCCCCTCAGTCTCCTTCGCGAGGTCTCTAACTCCATCGCGGTGCCGGGCATGTAATGCTGAGTGCCGGAATATTCAGGCGCTCAGCAGTGAAGCGGCGCTCACCGCGGCAGAGCAGGAAGACAGAGGCGTCACGCTCCCACCGCAGGACTTCTGGATGGTAAGTCCAAAACATTTAACTACAAAGGGGGATAGGGTAGATAGAAGGGAGGGAGAGGGGGGTAGATAATTAATGAGTTTGTGAGAATGCATTAATGAACAGTGAGAATGGGTGAGAGAATAAATGAATGTGGCAAAAATTTGTGTGAATGAGTGAGAGAATAAATGATTGTGTGAATTATGTGAATGAAAGTGTGATTTAGTGAGTGACTGTAAAAGTGTTTGGTGTATGATAGATGTATAATTGATTTGTGGAAAGGCAAAGATAGCACAAGCAGGATGTTTGAGCCCTGGGGACCAAGATGACAGGCAGGGTGACAAAGATGGCAGGTCCTATGTGTGTAATCTAGGTGCTGGTCAGGTTCTATGTGGGCAGTGTGGACGTCAGGGCTGGCTTTGGGTTGTGCAACCTTTCATCTATGCCTGTGGTTTTATCTTTACCTTTATTGCTGAGTTTTTATGTGATTTCCAGTTGATCTATACCGGCAATGCTATGTTTCCATACATTATTATTGTATACTTGCAAGTATGGGATTTGTATGTCTAATTCTATGCCTCCGGTGCTGAGTTCACATGTGAACAATAATAATAACAATATTAATATATATATATGATTGCTAACAGCAATCATGCTCCTATCATGCCCAGGCAACCAGTACATGCTAGAACCTGGACATGATAGGAGTGTGATTGCTGTTAGCACACACTTCTATCATGCCAAGTCAGCTAGTACATGCTGGAATCTGGGTATGCCTGGGAATGATAGGAGTGTGATTGCTGTTAACAATTATTTATATATATATATATATATATATATATATATATATATATGTTTACATTGTTAGTTAATTTTTGGTGTGTTACTTACTTTAAATAAAAGTGAGATTTTTTTTTTTTATGGTGGGGGAGTCATATTCGGTTTCGGCCAGGTTAATGCTGCATTTTCGGTTTCAGTCCAGAATTTTTGTTTCGGTGCATCCCTACTACTAAGCCAGACAATGAAGTGGTAGGCCTACGCCACATCAATGTTTGGCGTAGTATATAGTGATAGGAGTTATGCTGCACTATTGTCAATGTCTGGCTCAATGTATAGTGATAGGGATTATGCTGTACCACCATCAATGTCTGCCTCATTATATAGTGATAGGTGTTATGCTGTACCACCGTCATTGTCTGCCTCAGTATATAGTGGTAGGTATTATGCTGTACAACCGTCAATGTCTGCCTCAGTATATAATGATAACAGTAATGCTGTACCACCTTCAGTGCCTGTGATAGAAGCTATGCAGTTTTAAAGTGTGTGTGTGTGCCACATACACGATCCGCCCCAGGTGCCAAATACTCTAGGTACTCTAGGTAGAAACTTTTTAATTGGATATTTGCTAATGGGATTAAAAGGCAAACTAGGCCTTTCCCCCTCTCTAACCACCACCTTATATCCCGCTCTCTCACTTTGCCTCCTACTCCTTCCCGTTCCTGCAAACAACCTCACCTAACCAGAGATCTTAGCTCATATCAATCTCTAGCAGTTCTCAAGTTATCTACTCTCTTTTCTCCTGCCTTGAATATGTCAAGCCCTAACCTAGCTACCTCTCTCTACAACTGTACCCTTGCATCTGCTGTTGACCATGTAGCCTCAATCTGTACTTGCTCTTCATATTCCACCCATGGCACACAACACTAACCTGACATCTTCAACATTGCTTCTGTAATGCTGAACATAGCTGGCAGAGGTCTTGTTGCATGTCTTAATTCCTACGCTATAAAGCCATGCTATATTCCTATTAATCTGCTCTCACTCTTCCTGAGGAAAAAAAACTCTCATATCTCCTCTTTACCTTATAACCATAAGCACCTCTTTGTTACCTTTAGTTAACTTCTTCACTCTTCTGATTTTACCACCTGACTTCTGCTGACAGGGAAGAGAACCAGCCCATGTAAAAAAAAAGGCTGGACGTACCAGTATGTCCTTACAGTATCCAAAAGGGGCAATATACCATAACTCTTTCTATATTGGAAGCTTTATTGACCTATTTCAAGATTGTGTGATTTTTGTATTTATAAAATACAATCCTGCAGACTGACCAGACAGAACAGACATCATTTTTGCAAGCTTTCTATAAGATGCAGAGGAGATTTGTGAGTCCTGGACTCCACAGAAAAGTAGGCTTAGATGGAAAAAGCCCTGCATCATTGGTAGTGGCCAGCAAAAAAGTGCACACCTCAATGAGTGTAGAGTAGTTTTTGGTTGTATAAAAAGTTGCTGTTTTAAAGTGGCTTCTTGGGACTTGATGCTTCAGGTGAAGAAGGTCTGGCTCTCGCGAGTCTACTGCATAGATGAGACTACAGGTACTCATACACTATGTGGACAAAAGTATTGGGAGACCTGACCATTACACCAACAGGGACTTTTATGGCATCACATTCTAAATACAGAGACATTAATATGTAGTTGGTCCCCCCTTTTGCAGCTATGACAGTTTCCACTCTTCTGGGAATGCTATCCACAAAATGTTGCTGTGTTTCTGTGGGATTAATTTCCATTAGAGCATTTGTGAGATCAGGCACTGATGTTGAACAAGAAGGCCTGGCTCACAATCTCTGTTCCAGTTCATCCCAGAGGTGTTCACACAACACCAAATTGTTCCCACAAAGTTGGAAGCATAGCACTGTTCCCCCTAAAAAAGAGCCCCATGCCATTATCTCTTCCACCAAACTTTGCAATTGCCACAATGCAGTCAGGCTTCAACGTTTTTGTGCATGTATTAATCCCAGAGGAAGTTTGAAACTCTTCAGCTATGGAATCACAGAGCATTGGTGACTTTTATGCACCATGCGACTTAGCACCATGTGATCCAGCTCTGTAACTTGACGTGATATTCTGCTTCATGGCTGAGTTGCTGCTGTTTCTAAATGTTTACACTTTCCACTTATAGTTGTCCATAACTTATACCACTTACAGTTGACCGCCGAATATTTAGCAGGAATGAAATTTCATGAACTGACTTATTGCAGAAGTTGCATCCTATCATAGTACCACGCTTTAATTCTCTGAGCTCTTCAGTACGACTCATTTTTTTCACAAATGTTTGTCAATGCAGAGTGCATGGCTAGGTGCATGAGTTTATACACCTGTGACAATAGGTCTGATTGAAACTTTAATAATGTAATAATTAAGAGGTGTGTCCTAATACCTTTGTCCATACAGTGTATATGACCATATAACCTAACAGGCAGTGTAATGTTTGGTTTGGTTTAGGCTGAGCTACCTAAAGATTTTCTTTTATTTGGATACACCTCAAGATCTTGGGCAGTAAGATTGGAGAGTTACTTGGGGAAGACACAGGTTATTTTGTTGTTTTTGGTGGCATAGCTATGGTTTGGCCACATGGCCATCACACCTATATGAGTTTGTTGAACATCCCATTACAAAACCATAGGCATTAATATAGAGTTACCCCCCCCCCCTTTTGCAGCTTCAAGTCTTCTGGGAAGACTTTACACAAGATTTTGGAGTGTGTCTCTGGGAATTGTGTCTATTCAGCCAAAAGAGAATTTGTGAGGTGAGGAGCTGATGTAGGGTTAGAAGGCCAGCCTCGGGAGGTCCGGGCTCTTTTGAGGCCACTCACATTCCTACCCACCAAACTCATCATACCATGTCTTTACAATCCTTGCTTTGTGCATAGGGCACTGTCATGCTGGAATAGGAAAGAGCCTTGCCCAAACTAATACCACAAAGTTGAAAGCATAAAATTGTCTAAAACATCATTGTATGCTATGGCATTAACATTACCCTTCTCTGGAACTAAAGGACCTAGCCCAAACCCTGGAAAGCCCCAGACCATTATCTCTCCTCCACCAAACTCTACAATAGGCACTATGCATTCCAGTAGGTAGCAATCTCCTGGCATGCAACAACCCAGATCCTGTCAGAGTCCCACACAAGGTCACACTCTAATAGTGGAGTCCAGTCGTAGGGAATACAGAATTTTGCAGGCCATACATCACACAAGCAGTGTGAGTAGGCACAGAATCAGGTCAAACGACACGGTACAGAAGCATAGTCAGACAGTCCAGATTAAGGCACAAGCGGCATAGATTTGTAGTCAGGTAAACAAGCAAGAAGTCAGGTCCAATATAACTGTCCACAGCACAAGCTCAACAGGCAAAGTATCACTGAGCATGCACTTCATCCTACAGGCAGCTTTAAATAGCATTCAAACAGGTAACCGGTGCAGGTTATCAGTACTTAGTAGCTGCAGAAAACAGAGCAGGTAGTGAACCGCAATAAACTGGGTCAGCAGTATAACTTGACAAGTGGCAGATAGAACAGAGAACCTACTTGTAGGTTTAAGATCCTAGGTTCAAGTCATGTGCCGAGCATGACCTTGGTGAGCTTTCTGCAGACCTTGAATCCTTCCAGAGGACACATTTCAGGCTCCAGAGAATGCAAACTATCCAGAATTCATGGTTCTTGCAGTATCTACCCTATCTACCTTCCTTATAATACCACCACAACCATTCTAGCTAGTGGGGTGGGGTGGGGTGCAGGTTCTGCCACATTGTTATGTGTGCAGGCTGGAGTGGGGCTACCAACTAGTTTGTGGGGCTTGCATATTTTTGTGTGCAGGGGGGATTGGATTGATAGTGTGCGCGTAAGGGCTACCAGATTGTGCATAGGGAAGGAACTCACAGATAGTGATGTGGATGTCTCAAGCAGATAGCTTAGCTGATGAGTTTGTGAAACTCACCCCTAATGATACATTTTAAGAAAACTTTAGCGGATAACCAGTGACTCAGGTCCTGTACTAACTTAGCCCATTAGTGAGCCCCAGGCATAGAACCGTGTCCAACATTATAAGAAAAAAAAATTGACATAGCTGTTTTAGCCCAATCAAAAGTGGAGTCTTTAGTCAAAGTTGATACTTATTGGGCCGACATAGAAAAACATTTTTGGGAGCATTTATATCCTCAACATATTTTAGAGGTCACTGCTCTGCCTATAAACTACAATAAAGTCTTATCTTAAAAAGACAGCATTCTTAGATGTTGTCATAATACTAGTTTCTCAAAGACCGGTCCTTATGGGACATGGAAGAGTTTGATTACAGATCAGAAAATACTTCAACTCCAGAGCAAAGCCTTATGCAGCTAAACAGAAAGATTTATGGTGGACTAACAAGTAGGAAACCAATAGTATATCTTTTTAAAGGTCCATTATTCCAATTATCCAATGCCCTTAGTGCTTCAATCAAAGATTAAGGGATTGAAGCATTATTGCATCCAGATCTGGATTAGAATTTCACAGATCATTCAGTATTAAACACCTCTTTTTTGTCCATTTTAGGAAAAAGCAATAAACTTGCCAACATTACATGATTTGGATTTTTAAATCATTCTGGGAGATTCATAAAATGTTGCTATGATTTATTTGCAATAGGCAATTTTTTTTAAGAAAATGCTGTTTTTACAGTTTTGTGAGAGAAATGATAACCTAGCAACTGCTTCACAGATTTACAGGAGAATAATAAAACTATACCATAAAATATGACTCAGAACTAAATTGTTTCCATGTTCCAGGTATTGATTTTGAGGTAGATCATATATACATTCACATTTGTCACCAACACTGTATTGTTCTTCTCGTATGTAACAATATACAGTTTTATAGCCAGCTTTTTTGCAACATACCTACTGGTGATAAAATGTCCATTAAAATAATGTTATTTCCAGTACTATCCCCAATAAAACATGTTATAGCTTGTTTATGTGTGTCTTTATCTATATAATTAATTTATGTAGTGATGAAATGCTTAGAAAGTGATGACACATTAAATGGTAACATACACAATCTGGGTGAAAAACCATGACTTTACTCTATAAAATTTGTTAAAAGGCCAGAACCATTAATAATTATTTCACAGTTGTTGTAATTAAATGCCAACATATTATTCTGCAGTATGCTAACATAGCCTTTAGCCATCTGAAACCTATTTTAAAGCAAAAGTATCTGTATTGCTAGCAAGACATTTAAACACTTTACAAAGGGATATGAATGGTGATTATAAATGTTAGATGAGAGAGGTGAAGAGATCTTCATCCATCACTAAGACAACTAATATTTTCTGCCTATCACAATCGTATTGCCATCAGTCCACAGCAACAAGAAATTCTGCTTTGCTGAAAGTAGACAGTCTCTGAATGCCCTTGCCAAGTTCTGACTCTCGGAACACCTCTGATTGGCAACCCTCATCGGCCCCTTGCCCCACCGGTTACTCATATAAGCACTGGCACACATTATTACACACATACATTTGTACATACTTAGACACTCAAGTCAACACATATGTACACACATACCCAATAACACACACTTACACCCTATACTGCAATGTTAACACATACACCCTCTCATGCACATTTACACATACACGTTCATGCTCTCACACACACTTAGACATGCTAAAATACAAATGTATTCCCTTGGGATATCCTATCTAGATTATTGCAATTTCCTACTAGCTTCTGGGTTGTTGAAACATGTTATCAAGTTGGAAACCTAAGCATATGTATTCCTGAATGAAGGCTACAAATGAGGTGACTTCATATCTTTCGTTTTTGAAAACAGGCCACGTTCTTTATACCGCATCGTCACTGACATATACAGTAAATCGCGTGACTTGTCTAAACACCTAGGGGAAATCATCTCCATCCTTTATAGAATGGCATTAAGTAAATCTAATTGTCACCAAGTACTATTGTTATGGTGTAGCATAAAAATATAATATATTATAGCCCATAATAATTACAAAATCCATTATATGGCCTATATAGCCTGGATTTGACAGTAATGTCTACAAATGAGCCATAAGCCAACTACAACGTCAGGTCAATCTGATCACGATTCTCTCATGTACAAAGGGATTCCATGCAAACAATCTTATTCAAACAAATTTGTAAATTGATCTTGTGCCATATCTAGTGTGTTCATCTTATGATGTCACTTGATGAGTGGAATATAAGTGCGCTGATATATTAGAGGTGTAGCCCAAAATAACTGCTGTTTTTCTGGTCTAACATAATCGCTATTAGATTTACAGGAGATAAGTAAATACATTTTTTTTTTAAACTTAAAGTTTTTTATTTTTTTTGCAAGAATAGAAAGAGAAAAGCACATGGTGGTAATAAAGAAATGTATTATACGTTTTTGGGGCAACCTGGAGTACTTCCAAGATCAGTTTAAAGATTCTGGACTATAGTGGGCAAATGATTGGACATATCCACCAACCATGAAGCATTGTAATCTTAACACATAGCCTCCAGCAGTTAACAACTGTATCTGGAAGCGTGTGCTAACTACAAGAGATTTGTATGGTTTGTGCATTGAATGTCAACACTTTATTTAGTGCTCACATTCAATGTAGATTTTCTAAAAAAAATATTGTAAAATGTCCACATTATATTATTGTAACAAAATGGCAGCTTTTGGAGTGCAGTGGAGGTTGCTGATATGTTAGGTTGTGGGGAGCATCTCGCACGGAAACAGTCAAAGGATTTGATGTTATATTCTAGGGTATTAGATGAATAATATATGAAAATGCGTAGGATGACAAAGTTCTTTGCCATAGCCGTTACACTGGGATTCAAACTGGTGATCTGAGGTGCAGAAGCTAGTGCTTTATAAGGAGAGCCAAGGGGATTTTACCTGGCTAGATCAGAAGCATTAGCTTTCAAGACAACGCTTCTTAAAGACTGGCATCTCCACATGGAACATAATGGGCATTACCTGTATATGCATGTGTAGAAGAAATACTTTCTAACAGATTTCTTCCCAGTCTTGAAGCTATATACTTGTGGTGGTTTGAAGATGTTTGCCAGAGCATTCTTTACCTGATTACAGTCTGTGGTAAGAATGAAGGCCAGATGTGCAGACTCACCACAGGTTAACCTGATTATTGCATGAAGAATTTGCAATATCACATCTGCCTTTTAAGCACTTATACTCATATATTGACATTCATAAAAATGTTGTGATGAACCATAGCAAAACATGGCCAGGTAAGCTGCAGTATATCACACAATGGGAAATGTTATATATCTAGCGATACTTAACCTTTTTGTTCATATGAATGTAGAATGGGTTGTCTGCCTTTAATTATTGGGGTTATCTGTACTATATACATTGTGTTGTGTACAATAAAAGTAAAATGGTTTTTGGATTTTTCCTTAAATCTTCCTCTGCTGTTCATTCTTTGTGTAGTACAGTGGATATAAAAAGTCTACACACCCCTGTTAAAATGCCAGGTTCTTGTGATCTTATAACTGGGGCTGTGGCTGTGTTCAGAATTAACCAATCACGTTCACGTATATGTTAAATAGAAGTTATTACACACCTGCCACCATTTACAGTGACTCTGATTAATCACAAATAAAGTTCAGCTGTTCTAGTAGGGTTTACCTGACATTTGCGCAGTTGCATCTCAGAGCAAAGCCATTGTCTGCAGAGAGCTTCCAAAGCATCAGAGGGATCTCATTGTTGAAAGATATCAGTCAGGAGAAAATAATTTCCAAAGCATTAGATAGACCATGGAAGCCAGTGAAGACAGTCATCATCAAGTGGAGACAATAAGGCACAACAGACACATTACCAAGAACTGGACGTCCCTCCAAAATTGATGAAAAGAGGACTGCAACATTTAAGGAACTGCAGGAGTTTCTGGCAAGTACAGCCTGTGTGCTGCATGCGACAACAATCTTCCGTATTCCTCATATACATGGGCTAAGGGGTAGGGAGGCAAGACAGAAGACTTTTCTTACAAAGAAAAACATCCAAGCCCGGCTGAAGTTTGCAAGCACAAACATCAAGTCCCCCAAAAGCATGTGGGAAATGTGTTATGGTCTGATGAAACCAAGGTTGAACTTTTTGGCCATAATTCCAAAAGGTATGTTTGGCGCAAAAACAACACTGCACATCACCCAAAGCACATCATACCCACAGTGAAGCATGGTGGTGGCAGCATCATGCTTTCGGGCTGTTTTTCTTTAGCTGGAACCAGGACCTTAGTCAGGGTGAATGTAATTATGAACAGTTCCAAATACCAGGCATTTTTGGCACAAAACCTTCAGGCATCCGTTAGGAAGATGAAGTTCACCTTTCAGCACGACAACGACCCAAAGCACACATCCAAATCCACAAAAGCATGGCTTAACCAGAAGATGATTAACGTTTTGGAATGGCCTAGCCATAGCCCAGGCCTGAATCCAATTGAGCATTATCTGAAGAGGGCTGTGCACGGGAGATTTCCTCGCAATCTGACAGATTTGGAGCGCTTTTGCAAAGAAGAGTGGGCATATATTGCAATGTCAAGATGTGCCATGCTAATAGACTCCTTTCCCAAAAGACTGATTGCTGTAATAAAATCAAAAGGTACTTCAACAAAGTATAAGTTTAAGGGTGTGCATCCAGGTTATTGTGAGTTTTTTTTAATTTTTTCCCCCCCTTTCAGCTTGTTTTGCAATTGAATTGTTCATGTTATAGGTCACATTAAAGGCATGGAAAAAGTTCTGACATGATTTATCTTTGTCTCATTCTTTAAAAGCACAAGAACCTGGCATTTTAACAGGGGTGTGTAGACTGACCATAAAAGCAGAACATTGGAGCAGCTGTCCAGGACAGCAGAACAGTGCCCAAAAAATGGGTGTGCTACATAAACACTTGGGACTTTTCGGAGGTATGCGTAGGTGAAGACGCTGTCTATAAGCATATTCACTAGAATAAGTACTTAAAGCAGACCCAAAATAATCTGAGCCTGCCCCGTGTTCTGCACTTTAGTCTCTCTCTCTTTGCAAACTACTATACTGGCACCCCAGATGTGAACAGGGTTGGACTGTGAATTAAAACCAGCCCTGGAAATATTTAAATACCACCCCCATATTTCATGGTGCCACTACGTATGTCGGGTCCTGGCCCCAATATTTTTTGTTCAGAACAAGAACAAAACTAGAATGTGAAAGTATATTTAAAAATGACTAAAATACACATGAGAACATATGGTGCCTAATATCACTGTGGCCCATGACCAGGCCCGGACTGGCCATCGGACACACCGGGCATTTTCCCGGGCTGGATTGACGTAGGGGCTGATGGAGCTGCAGCTCCAGGCCCCTACCTTAAAATAGGCTCAGTCAGGACCGGACTGACTGGGCCTATGCGGACGCATTAACGCAGGGCATAAGGGGCACCTGCCCCTTAAGCCCGCAGCAACTGCGACCGGGTCCGCCACTCTAGGGGGCCGGGCAGCCCCCACCAGGGCCGGCCTTAGGGGTCTGCGGCCGCACAGGGCTTAAATGAAAACATCGGGGTTTTTTTTTTGTTTACTTTATTTAACATTCTTCATGTTAAATAAAGTTTGTTTAACTTTATTTAACATGGAGGATGTTAATTAAAGTAAAAAAAAAAAAAAAAACCCCCGATGTGGGGGCTGCCCGACCCGGTCGCAGTTGCTGCTTACTCCGGCAACAAGGTAAGTAGGTTAAGGGAGGGGGGTGCAGTGAGAAGAGGCAGAGGGGGGAGAGAGGTTAGATAGAAAGGGGTAGAGGGGATAGATAGTGAGAGGGGGTACATAGTGATAAGGGGGAACATAGTTAGAAGGGGCAGATAAGAAGGGGATGGGGAGAGGGGGTAGTGTGAATGCGTACAAGAATGAATGAGTAAATGTGTGGATGAAGTGTGTGAATGCGTATGAGAATTAATGAATTCATGTGTGGATGAATTGCTTGAATGATTTGTGAGACTGCATTAATGAGTATGTGTTAATGATTTGTGTGAATGATTTGGGGAAATGCAAAGATGGTACATGAAGGGTGGGCTTTAACAATAAATAAATAAAAATGGGCTGCTCAGTCTTAAATGCCTGGGCCTATTTTTTGTCCCAGTCCAGGCCTGCCCATGACATCATGTAATGGGTTGGGACCAACTGGAAAGCACTGGTATAGCTTGTACAATGCGAACAAAACAGCATAATATGAAATTAACTGTGTTCAAATGTATTTAAACAAATTAATGAGAAGTTATTTAAAACAGATAAATTACTTTCAAAACAGGTAATAAACATTGCAAACAAGCTTGTAGCGCTCCTATTTTTTTTTTTTTTTTAGAAATGTAGGCGGGAGGCTGAGAGATGGGGACATGTGTGAGTCACATGGATTATCAGAGACAGTGGCTGTGTGTGTTTGTAAGTGTATAGTTTTAGGTTGTTTGTGCACATACATTTAAGTGTATGGTGTTTGTACATGCGTGCTTGCATGCATGGATGTTTATATGTGTAAGTGCATAGCATTAGAGTGGCTATGTGTATGTATGTATGTATGTATAAGTGTATGGTGTTGGAGGGTCTGTATGTGTATGTATGTCTAAGTGCATGGTGTTAGAGTGGATATTAGTGTGTATGTATCGGCAATTGTATTTGAATTTTGTAAGAGTGTGTGTATGCACATATGTGTATAGTGATAGTGGTTATATGTATATGTATGTATGTTTATTGTGTTATTACTCCATATTGCTCCCTGATATAACTTATTATCATCTCTATACCCATCCCTTATTTCCCCATCATCAGCATGCTCCCCTTCATATTCATACATTATTCAACAATAATTTTCATTAATTCATACATTTAACACTAGAAACCATAGGGCCCTGGTGCTAGAATCCCACATCACAAGCAACATGGCCCACATTACCACCTTTGTCCCCAAACAGTTGTGCCAAAACAACTTATCTGTTCCAACTTTTGCCCTCAAAACAGCTTGTGCTATCTTTGCCCCAAAACAGCTTGTCTGTGTCATCTTTGCCCCCAAACAGCTTGCTTGTGTCATCTTTGTCCCCAAACAGTTTGGTTGTGCCATCTTTTGAACCCAAACAGCTTGCATGTGACACATTTGCCCAAAACAGCTTACCAGTGCCATCTTTACAACCAAACAACCTGTCTGTGCCATGATAGACCCCAAACATGCCTGTGCCATATTTGCCCCAAAGCAGCTAATTGGTGCCCCCAAACAGCCTGGTTGTACCTTCTTTGCTATGCTTCCAACTATGCCCCAGTGTACAAAGCAAGGTCCATAAAGTCATGGTTGGATGAGTTTGGTGTTTGAAGAACGTAACTGGTTCACATTGAGCCCTGACCTGAACCCCATCAAATAACATTGGGATAAAGTGGAACTGAGATTGCAAGCCATGCCTTTTCGTCTGACATCAGTGTCTGACCTCACAAATTTGCTCTGGGCAAAAATTCCCACAGAAACACTCCAAAAGCTTATGTTAAGCCTTCCCAGAAGAGTGGAAGCTGTTATAGCTGCAATGTGATGTCATAAAAGTCCCTGTTGGTGTAATGGTCAGGTGTCCCAATACTTTCGTCCAAATAGTGTGTGTGTGTACCATATTCCGTATCTGCACCCCCCCTTTAAAGTCTTTAAAGTGGGGGTACGGCCTATAATCGGGGTTTAGCGCAGGGATGCAAAATTCGTATGACCCGACGCCCGGGACATGCAGTTCTGGGCGCCGGGCAGGTGGAGTTTTTTGCCGGCTCTATGACTGAGAAGCACCAGCGGAAGTGCCTGCAGCGGAGGTTGTCTAAGCCTAACGCCGCAGCCGATGAACGTCTGCACGATGTGTGACATAGAAGTGCCGGCAGCAGAGGTTGTCTAAGCGCACCACGCAGATGTTCACCGGCTGCGGCGTTGGGCGTAGTCAACCTCGCTGCGAGCACTTCCACCGGTGCTTCTCTGTCATAGAAGCCCCGGCGGAAGTGCCGGTAGCGGAGGTTGAATACGAGCATAGCGCAGACGTCCCCGCTAGACACCAGGGAGTCTGGGGGTGCATTGGTAAGTCTGGGAGGAAGGCATATCAGGGGGGCAGAGTGGTATTTCTAGGTGGCATAAAGGATACCTGGGGGGGGCAGAGTGACATTTCTACGGGGGCATAAAGCATATCTGGGGGTCAGAGGGGCATATCAGGGGGGCAGGGGGTAGAGGGGCCAATCCGGTATATAGTATAAGGGTGAGGTACTGCCGACTGTCTTGTTGTCTAGTTGTTTGCACACTCATATTTACAGTCATACATTATATTGGTGTCCCTATTTAACTTACATATTATATCTATCATATGTAATGTGCTCAAAATATTGAAAGGTTGCAAATTCATCTTGTACATATTTATATCTTGGACCTGCCACATCTCTGACTTATGATGTTTGTCAGTCTAAAAAGCCCTCAAGTACCTGACACTTTATTCAGTCTTTGTCTTGTAAAATATCTCTCTTTTTTCACTGAAAATAAATATCTAACAGTTGCCTCATAAAATGATCCAATATCATTCATGATGCCCTGTGGAATTCCGATCACTAAAGAGTGAAAGAACTGGTCTAAGCATTTTCTCTTCTAGCTTTTCCAGATCTCCTGTTAACATTTCCACTCACTCTTTTAGTTGGCCTCAAACTAGACTTATAAATAATCCAATATGTTTCCCAGATCTTGCTGATCATTGCAGAACTTTTGACAGACCCTGGCATATCACTTAAAGCATTCCAAAAATGGGTTCAGATTCATTTATATCTTTGCTCTGAATATATAATTTTTTTACAATATTCATTGAATTGCTACAATGCTTTTTTACCATCTTTTGGAAATTTTGGAACAATAAATAATATAGTTTGCATGTCTATTATAATACCTCAGCCAGCCCTCAGCTAGCATATCTCCTGTTTGAAATAAACTTCCCTCCTGTACTTTGTTAAATACCTTTATGTATTTAAATGCATATGCAATAGAAACAAAAAAATTATTCTGGTCTCCCAGATCACAAACACAACCATTCGGCCCATCAAGTTTTTACTAAAGTAAAGACTTAAACCTTAATCAGTCCTTGGTCTTCGCTTAGATTCAGAATAGGCATATGGCTATCTCATACATATTTAAATTCCCTCACTATTGTTTTTTTGCTTTTCTTCAAGTGTACGGGAACACACTCTCTGGTGTTTGCTTAGTTTCTCCTTTTTCTTACTATCTACCTTTTTTCTTTCCTCCCCCTATTTGGAACGCAAGCCTATATTGTAACTCAAGTTCCCTCTCTGTATTAACCACTTCTGTTGGGAGGCTGTACCATTTCCAGAATGTTATTTTTCAAGTTTCTGTAATGTAGGTACATTGTAATATTGTATATTAAGGTATATTTGTTGACATTGTTGATATTTCTATATTTCTAAATGTATTACTAATTATTCTTATTATTTTTCTTGCACATTTGTCCCTTGATCATTCTGGTTTAGCCCTGGTTGGTTAGCATCATAATTATAGAGCAGCTACATTTCCCTAGAGAAAAAAGAGACAAAGATACATTTTCTTAGAGAAAAGAGTATATCACCACTAAAGGGCACTGTGACTTAAAAATAATTAAAAAAGACTCTTTGACTGCCTTAAACAGTTGTCCTTTGTCCTTCGTGGAGTTAGTAAAATATGTGGCATGCCTAAGCAATGACACCAACTTATTTGTGTTGTAATAATCGTCAATGATTGCTGTAGCTATCAATTTGTCAAAGTCACATCAGAGGCTGAAATAAAATAAAAGTAAGCTTCTTACAGAGATTATGGGACACGTCACCCAACATAAGTAAAAGAAGTATGGAAACATTGCACTGTGCCTAAAATGCCACAAGAGGACCTGCAAGGGAAGGATAACAACTTTGAACAAGGAAACCTACTGTTGGTCTTTTATAGGCGCATTTAAGTGGAAACCAGTTTTCAACACAAAAAAACCTGCATGTTCAGTACCCTGGACTGAAAAAATAAATAGGTATAATTAAAATGCATCAATGATCGGAAAAATGGTTGACTTCATGATGTCATTTTTGGAAGTTAAGGTCTATTTCAAATACTATATATATATTATATTATATATATATATATATATATATATATATATATATATATATATATATATATATAGTTTTCCTTTAATAATAACCAATATGTGCGTAATTAATATACACCAAAAGTCTATGTGTCACTTTTCAAAATAATATATCTTACTTTCATTGTATACTACACTATTTTTTAACAAATAGGTCTGTAGCACAAACAAAATACTGTGTACATTGTTGGCATCCGGAACTGCATACATAGCCAAAGGGGCAAAATTATGATACAGTTCAGCAGCTTTAGATGTATTGCTAAATGTACAATGCTTAAGATAATCGTTGTGAAGTGGAAGAACTGAATATATATGCATATATATAAATATATAATATATGTATATAATAATATATAATAATAATATTTAGCATAATCTGTAAAACAAACTAGCATATATTCAATATACAGTTGCTTAACAACGCAAGGAACCAACACGTATATGTTGCAAACTAATTTTTGGGCTTGATCAATGAGTTTGCAATACCTTAATAGGGGGTGGATGTTAAATAAATCACGAAGAGCAATCATGGATTCCAGACTGCCACTGCTAAAAAGCTTCATTGGAAGAAATAACAAATTGATTCAGTGGGTTGCATATTTTTTTACCATGTTAACATTTGATACACAACATTTTCTGGTCAGAAAAATATCACATCTCAATTTCAATTAATAAAACCACATCAAAGTTATTAAATTGACCTCTTTTCTAAAAATGTATAGAAAATGTGTCTTGTGAGCCCATGCTTGTTTCCTTTGAAGTAGTTTCACCAACTATGAATGTTTATTTTTTGTGGTTTATACACAACATGTATCACTTCATTTATATAGAAATGATGCTTGTTGTTTCAGAAGCTGAATTCATGTGGCTTTATTATGGAAATGATACAAAAAATTATAACAGGTGACATGTGGTTTATAGGACATAAGCATGGTAGGCAATTCTCCAAAACCCACATAATTCCAAAATGCAATATTATAGATTGTTAATAATTTGTGTTAATTCTTATTCTGAGAATAAAAATCACAGCTCAATAGTTTACACATAATTAATAAGGGCCGAAACAGACAATTGGGGGTTTACTCACTAATTATCAATTTTTAGCTGAGTTACAAGTTAGCTATGGTGAGATAAAAAAAACATGTAAAACTCATGTCGCTAAGCATGCAATATGATGGACCATCTTGTGCCTTCTGGTAGGAGAAACCAGGGTTGGTCTTAGTGCCATGCAGCTGTCTGAGCACCTGAACAGGTGACGCTTCTTGCCTGAAACTACTTGATTAAGGACTGGCTTTGTGGGAACTAACCACAGCTGACCATGTATTACACCAGTGAATATGGTTAGATGAGTTTTCATTCAAATAATTATAGAATGTTCTTAAGACATTCTAACAGTTCTTCTGACAGGTACCATGTTTGGATAAAACAGAACAAAGTGTATAAAACTGTATTCAACTTGACTTCATGTAACAAGGCATATAGGTAAACATGAGTTGCAGAACTTTAAAACAATCATTAATCAATTTGGCTATTCATGAAAAAATAGATTGCTGCCAAGTTGAATGCTGTTGAGTTGTAGATTGTCTTCTGATGATTTGTGATCAATTACCATCAAGTTGCTTTAAAAAAAAAAGGTTATTTTTTTGTGAATAGATATGTCAGCCTAGAAATCTATTTCATTAAAAAGCGCCTTATTCACTAAAATGTGAATGTGCTTGAGAGTTTACAATGTGCTCCCAGAATTCTATGTATTATGAAGGACCAAACCTAAAAACAAAGGGTAAGTTGACCCTGCATGTTGTATAATTACTGTGCGTAGGTTATTGGGAAATCATGTCACCGATTCAACTGCAGTTGGCCCTTCATAATGCATATTGGGGGCCTGGTTTAATTAATACATTATGAATTCCAAGGATCTAACTTCACTCTTATTTTATCACCCATCCCTAAAGAAAACGCATGCACATTGGCCATTGGACAGACATTTCCATTGTTGTTTTAAACAAATATAATAGCACTTGCCAACAGGAATATCCTGTTTATGGCCGAACATTTGTTTGCAGAGTCAAATAAATAAGCCATTCTCAACCTTCTGATAAGTAGAGTGTGTACAAAATATAGCTGCCTGAAACTCTATATAAACAGACGTTTACCGATGTGAAGATATGCCTGAAATTGGCCATAGCAAAAGCAATGAATGCACTTTGAAGTTTACTCTACCTCTGTAAAGTCTAATATTTGATTTCTCTGTGTAAATGACGAAAGAGGAACATGTTGAAAACCACAATTTGTAATGATCAACAAACAAAATAGATTTCTGAATACACGTAGATGAGAGCATTCGATTTTCCAACATTAATACAACCATATGGAAATGTATACCGTATTTGTTCGATTATAAGATGACCCCTCAAAAAATGAATAATTATTTAGGGAAATATAAGACTACCCTATAGGAAAAACGTTTTACTAGTAAATATTAATGCACATGTAAACTATTTTTTCATAGTTAATAAAAAATATGATTGCGGAAAATTAATGTCTTGTTTTTATTTGCCACTCTGCCCCCAGATATGCCTTAACCCCCCCCCATATGCCTCTTTGTCCCCAGATATGCCTTATACCCTCTATATGCCACTCTGCCCCCAGACTTACCAATGCATCCCCAGACATGCCCCCCCCCGTGCTTCAGACACCCTGGTTCTAGTGAGGGCAGTCGGTGAATGTCTGTGCGATGCGTATAGACAATCTCTGCTGCTACCCAGCACTTCTGCCGGGGTTTCTATGACATAGACGCCCCGGCGGAAGTGCTGAGTAGCAGCGGAGGTTGTCTGGCAGACGTTCACTGGCTGCCAGAGAGGAGGACAAAAGTTAAGTCTCAATAGAGATATGAAGAATAGAAAAGGAAAAAATGAGGCAGAGAAGGTGGGTTAATACTAGAATGAGAAGAGAGGCAGAATATGGGAATTAAACATAAGGAAGGGAAATAAGGGGGTATTAAAAATACTATGGTTGAAAATAAAGGGATTAAGGTAAAAGTAGGGAGTATTATGATTGAAGTTACTTCGGACAGAGTAGTTAAGGAGGGTTATGGGTGGAAAAGGGATCAAGAGAGGCATAAATGATTTTGTAAGGACACACACTGATACGTGCAATGCCAGTTGTTAAAGTTTACAAGTCAAAATATTTCCCTAGCAACCTCAAAAATGGCAAAGTAACTGAATGCGAGAAAGCAGGAAAAGGAATCTGGACATGTATTCTTTTTTTTTAACATAAAACATATGTATGTACCATTCATTTACACCTTTACACCCTTTTTATTCTGGGTCATTTGACTTTTATGGATTGTTTTGGCAACTCATTTATTGCACGGCAAAAACTGTCAGTGAGTGTAACTGAGCATTAGGTAGGCTGAACAAATGTGACTTAGCTTAGGTGCTAGAAAAAGCATGCTGTAGCTGTCTATCAAGAATCATTTGCAATCCTTTAGTAGAATGGATTGTTGGTCAATGCACCTGTTATATAAATTAAGAGATTTTTTTAAAGATCTTAGTCTGTCAATTCGAGTCTTGTCATACTCTTTGAATATATGTATTGTAGGAAGTGCTGTGTCAATTGATGGTGCTATATAAATAAAAGATAATAATAATAAGATGCCAGTGAGTAGTTTGTGCCAATGAAATTTGTGGAGTGCACTGTGGGAATATGTGTTGAAATTTACTTGCGGACAGAAAAAAGCCCTTTCTTTTGAACTACACATTTGTGACAATGTATAAATAAACCTTTTTACAATGCAGGAAGAAAAGGCTGTTTTAACATTTCTTGCGGTGCTCACGTTTAGCTGTAATTTTTTCTCATTCAGTGTACACATACAAATTATATATGAAGGGCTTTTTCAGATACCATTATTTGGATCATATCATCTAATTTTCTGTATAAAAAATAATAAAAAATGGTAAAAATTGGAAAAAAAGCACTGATTTTATTTGAAAAATAATGTACAAAGGCTAATGAAAAAACCTGCTAAATAGAGTCTGATATTTGTCTTGAGTTTAGAAATAGCCAACATTTTTTAGGGTAATGTTTTTATGGGTTTTTCTGCAAGTTATATGGCAATTAGTACAAGTATAGTATTGGTATTTCAATTTTTTTCAAACCTATAAAGCATGCCCACATGCCCCAAGGTATTTCAAATGCTGACATTTTACCACTTTCCATGCACTTACTTTACTACCAGCCTTTGTCAAACTTTGTGGTAGTAATTTTTTTGCATTGCCAACTGCCAATCAACTCCCCAATATGTGTTCAGCAACATCTCCTGAGTACAGTGATACATTTCTCTAATCACCTACTATGACATAATAATAAAAGCATACTATTTCTCAAACTAGGTTTTATTACCTAAAAAAGTTTTACTAGTAAATATTAGTTCACATGTTAATTATTTTTTTCATATTTAATAAAAAATATGATTGAGAATAATGCATTTCTTGTTTTTATTTCCTTTTATTTTCCAACCTGCCCCCCAGTTACGCACAACTGAACCCAGGCTTGCCACTCTGCCCCCCAGATATGCCTTATACCCCCAGATATGCCACTCTGTCCCCAGATATGCCTTATAACCACCAGATATGCCTTATACACCCAGGCAAAGTAGGCACCTGCCCAGGGTCACTTGATGGGAGGCAGGCAGCCGCGCAGGCAGTGCAGGCTGCAGTCGCCGCCCGTGGCCATTCAGTAAGCGCGGCCGCGGCCACTATGGGGAGGAGTGGAGTGAGTCAGCCAGTTAGGAGGACCTTATGGGAGCGCCACGGCACGAGGAGGGGCTTGTGGGGGTGGATCCAGGGGGCGGCAAAATTATGTTTTGCCTAGGTGGCAAAAATCCTTGCACCAGCCCTCAATACACCACAGCTATGCTATAAACACCTTGCCTGTGCCATTTTGCTCCCAAAACTAAAAAACACCCTGCTTGTGCCATATTTGCCTTTCCCCAAATCACTTATACATCTATGATACACACAAATACAGTCGCTCACTCATTTACACAATTGCTTCACACAATTATTCATTCTCTCACTCATTCACACAAATCATTTACACATATTTACTAATGCATTCTCACAATTCATCCACACATTTATTCATTCATTCTCTAATTCATTCACAAAATTCATCAACACATTAATTTATACTCTCACTCATTCACACGTTAATTCTTTCTTTATCTCACTCATTCACAAAATTCATACAGACATTAATTAATTTATTATCTCACTCATTCACACAATTCATCCATACACCAATTCATTCATTCTCTCACTCATTCACACAATTCATATACACATTAATTCTCTCACCCATTCACATAATTCATCCACACATTACTTCATTCATTATCTTACTCATTCTCACTTTTTATTTATTTCTCATGATCTCTTCCCCCTTCTCACTATCTACCCCTCTTCCGTTTTCTTACTATCTACTCCCTCTATCTACCCCCTCTCCTGTTATAGTCAGACCTCTATTTGAGGTCGTATTTTGAGACGAGGGGTATTTTTCAGAGCGCTTGTACTCATCTTATATTTGATAAAATCGATTCAACTAATCGATTCGAAAATTGTTTTATCAATTAGTTGTTGCAGCCCTAATTAGGATAACAAAAGAAAAGCGAAATTAAGCAATAAAGATCAATGTATCTAATTCTAAATATAGTCACGCAAAAAAGAAAGTACACAATCTTTGAATTCTATGGTTTTACATATCAAGACAAAATAGGAATCATCCGTTCTTTAGAAGGTCAATAAATTCTCATGATTTATTCAATAAAAATATTGAAAAAATATTGTTCTCTTTATTATTTTTCTTATATTATTTGTATGGGTTTCAAATTCTGCAGGCGCAATGAAGTGCTTCTGTGAGTCCTGGTGTAGTTGTATAAATTTCCCCTTGTACCCACTAATATTGTTTGGGGGCCACCCAACCTTCAAAGGGCTCTTGTAAGGCCAGTATAAATTATGGTAAATATGACATTGCTTTTGCTTTAAATTGCATTTTAAATTAAAGTATAAAAAATAAAAAATATTTATTTTTTCTTAATGTTTATCTTACATATACTTTTTTCATAGTCACCTAATTTGACATTTTCATTTTTTTCTGATGGAACCTTTTTTCATTTTTGTGATAACAATGCACTCTCATCTGTTCTTCATATGATAAGTCTTTATATTTTTTCTGGTCAGGATCCATGACTCTGTGTTCTTGTCACACTCAGCACTTTTTTGAATTGCACTCTATCATATGTGAATCATAGCAGGTGCAGTATGTTTTGTTTGCTTGAACCATTCCATTTTGTTCAGCTCATCCTCTTCTGAGGGTAAGCAATCTGATCTGGATTTAACTTATTATTGGCATTACTAGTCCTGCCCACAATATCCACATAATAAATACAACATGTTCTGCTGGACCATAGCCACAAGACCTGGAATTCATAGACAAACTGTTCGGGCTGAACTGCTAATAATAATGCAGAGGACCTGGAAGGCTATGTCAGAAATAACATTAGGGACAACTAGGCTAAAAAATATGTATCATAAGGATGTGTTGGGTTTGTTTGCTGGCATCATCAAGAAGACCATCATATGACACCCATATTTTAAAACAACTTACACATTTATTGCCTTATTAATTATTTACAGGACTAGCCTTACCTTACGGGTGACCTAGACTGCTTTCTAAGGTAGTGAGCTGAAAGGGTTCTCCAAATACATGTATGAATGGAGTACCACCGGCATAAATCACCTAGGGGGATAGAAAGACTGCGGCTGCCTGTGATTGTGTACTACAGGTTTTAAGAAAAATAAGATTCACTGCTAAGAAGATTGTATTAACTTTTATTTGGCCAATGTCAGTGATGGTGGCCTTTTTGGCCTGCCTCAGAAACCTCTCAGAGGGGCTCTTCAAAGCAGTAGCATATGACGTCATGCAATGAGGGTTGTACCACGTAGGCACAGTACACCATAGTGTAAACATTAAATGGGACAGTGGGGGCCATCAGAGCTCTCTCTTTTAACAGACCTATTGCCCAGCAGAGCACAGGAGAGCCTGATTGTCCAATAGGGCTGCCCTACAGAGTTAGTTAGTCACATAAGCTTTCAGAACCTCTGTGGTTCGTAATTCAGACGTAATAAGGTGATTATAAGGAGTAGTGGGAAGCATGTGGTCATATGTTAAATGAGCTCTGTATAAAATCATGGTTAAATAATGTTAATGAGATTATTGAAAATACCAATTGAAGAACTGTAAAAAGTGGCATGCTTTCGAACAAGGAAAATCGGTAATTCACAGGTAAAACCAATACATTCCTCGGTATAACAAGTTGCTTTTCTCCCCACGAGTAACTCATATGTCATATGTATATAAAGCCGCCTGTTGCTAAGAAACATAACATGGTTGTGTTAAAAAAAATTCCCCTTGTTTTGTTTTTTAACAGCATTTATGTTGACACAGTGGATTTTATAGAACGTCAAAAAGCACAGGTGTGCTTTTCCTTCTTAAACAAACTGTGCTTCCCACACAAAGAAAAGAGCTAGAATGGCTCAATAGATATTAAATAGTACATGACCCTTGCACTGCCCATACCCAGGCGGTTCCCCATTTCTCGAACCCGAAATAAGAGACAGACACCAGCAGGATTGGATTTAGAAAAGGCCGAGACATTTATTTAACAAATGTCTCGACATAACTTTATTTAACATCTTATAAATTATTGTAAAAACACTTTAATAATAACTTCTGTATAAATACTATACAGTCTTCTGTACACCTGTGTACAAACAGCTGAGGGTTCCCAACCTAAACACAAAACAATGGCTTCACACTACCCCTTCCGCCGGATACCACAATCGCCCAAGCGACCGCGGGTCGGATAGGGGAGCTCCACCTTAACGCTTTGGTTAATCCTGTACAGGGAGGGCATTAACTCTAACCTCTAACCAAAACCATCAACTTGCCACTCCCATTATCATTCAAACTTCTCCAGGGAACTCCTCCGCCACAGCAAAGAAAACGGATCCTGCAAAAAGAAAGAGGGAAAGGGGGAAAGAAAAAACACACAAAGCCAAAACAAAAACACAAAGCAAAAGACAAAAAGAGGGAGGGCGGGCGGGAAACTGCTCCTGTGGTGTTCAGTAATTGCCCCTTGCACGTGTGCTTAGAGGGGCTTTATAGCCCTGTCCCCTTCCCCCTACAGTCACGTTCCTTGTGACTTCCCCCTCGTTCCCTGTGCATTCTCACCTCGTGCTAACCCTTGCTGAGTTAACCCTTTCCTGCCCTAATACCATGTGCACCGTCCTGTAGTGCTGGCAGGGTCATGTTCCCCTTACGCCTATGACTCCAGGGTTTCTTGACCCTTGCACTGCCCATACCCAGGCGGTTCCCCATTTCTCGAACCCGAAATAAGAGACAGACACCAGCAGGATTGGATTTAGAAAAGGCCGAGACATTTATTTAACAAATGTCTCGACATAACTTTATTTAACATCTTATAAATTATTGTAAAAACACTTTAATAATAACTTCTGTATAAATACTATACAGTCTTCTGTACACCTGTGTACAAACAGCTGAGGGTTCCCAACCTAAACACAAAACAATGGCTTCACACTACCCCTTCCGCCGGATACCACAATCGCCCAAGCGACCGCGGGTCGGATAGGGGAGCTCCACCTTAACGCTTTGGTTAATCCTGTACAGGGAGGGCATTAACTCTAACCTCTAACCAAAACCATCAACTTGCCACTCCCATTATCATTCAAACTTCTCCAGGGAACTCCTCCGCCACAGGCAATGAGCTTGTATCCCTACTAGCTCTTTGCCCCCGCCACACAGCAAACGCCCTCTCCAATCCTGCCCCAACCTCAAGACACCACAAATCCATACCAACCGCATTCAAATGAACCCCATCCCGGGCAAACAAACCAGCCGGGTCAGATTCGATATCAGAATGCGACACCACCAGGCCACCATGCTGTGCCACAAAATGAGAAACAGCCCGATTAACCCTCCTACGGGCCCTATTGATACCCACAACAGATCTCGCTCCCCGCCAAAACAACCGAGGGGTAATCTCAGACCACACCAAGAGCATCCCCGGAAAACTGTCCCACAAACGCAACAAATCACATTTAATGTCCTTAATCAGCTTCCTGGCCGGCCTGGTACAAAGGTCGTTACCACCAGCATGAAGAACCAAAATGTGCGGGGCACCGTGCCGATGCACCTGAAAATCCACCTCAGAACGCACACCTTCCCACCGCAAGCCCCGAAAACCAAGCCATCTGACCTGTACCAGGTCCGGATCCAGGCCCAAAAGCCGACCGCGAGGACGAACACTGGCCCTACGCGCCGCCCAGTAAACATATGAATGGCCCAGAATCCAGATCAGGCATCCCGAGAAACCTAAAACGAAAAAACACAGGACAAACAGGAAAGAAAATGACCAACAAGTCACACAAGGTGCGAACGCACGTAAGTCTGAAAATGCCCAGACTCCCACCTCCCAATCCGTCTGATAACATCCTCACCCAGACCCCACCTAGCCGCCTGGGTGGCCGCGCCTATCCGAAAAGAATGGGTCCCAAACTCCCCCGGGTTCAAGGCACACGCCAACAAGCATTTGCGGAAAACCGCCAAAAACTGAAAGCGAGACAGAGAACTTCCATTCACATGCACCAGCAAGGGACCATCCCCAGGCGGCCGCACAGCCAAAAAGGAACGCAAACAACGGACTGGGCAAAGGTCAGACCCCTCCAACCCAAACAAACAGACGCGAAATCCCCGCCCCAACTGATCAGTCTTAGAACGACGAACCAAAAGAGAAACAGACCGATCCCTAAGCAAAACATCAGAAAACAGCAACCCCCCAACCGTAGTGGTGCTCGGACTAACCAGCTCACTAACGCGAAAAGCACCAAAAAAGGCCAAAACAAAACTCAAACGAAAAAGACAAACCTCAAACTCAGAAAAGCAAACCCCAGGCAAACAAACACACAAACGCCCCAGCAAATCAAAAGTGACAGGACGCCGACTATCCACCCGTCTACAACCACGCCGATAGCCCTTCATAGCCTGGGAAACCAAGAACTCCTTAGTCAAATCCACCTCCCCATGCATCTTAAAATAAAAAGCAAGAGCCGCCAGGCGCTTAGTAATGCTCGCCACAGAAACCCCGCGAGAAAATTCCGTGCCCACCACGAACAGCAAAACGGACAGTCTGCCTTCCCGCGAAGCAGGACCACCAACTTCCCGCAAGGACGCCTCCCAGTCCTGCCAGTACCTGGTGTACGCCGACAAGGTGGACGGAGCCAGCGACCGAGCCACCTGACTCAAGACCCATCCTCGACCACGCTCCAAATCCAGGCTGGAACCTCCACCCCCACTGGATCCGCGGCCGGCGCCAAATCCCGAAAACGGTCCCAAAGCTGTCGAGACAAAGCATCAGCGACACTGTTACAAGCACCGGCGACATGCACCGCCCTGACCCACAAATTCAATTGCAGACACCGTAAGACCAAATGGCGCAACAACCGAATCACCGGAGGAGAGGAAGAGGACAGATTATTAACTGCAAAGACCACACTCAAATTATCACACCGAAAAGTGATACACTCATTGCGAAACCTGTCACCCCAAACCTCGACACCCACCACAATAGGGAACAACTCTAACAACGTCAAATTCCTAGTGAAGCCCAACTCAAACCAGCCACCCGGCCACGTACCAGCAAACCAAGCCCCACGAAAGAAACCACCAAAGCCCACAGAGCCGGAAGCATCAGTCCACAAAGACATGTCATCATTAAAGACAGCATCCGCCATCCAATAAGACCTACCATTGTAATGAGAGAGAAACATATCCCAAACCCGGAGATCCTCCTTAAGTTCCCGCGTCAATCGAATGAAGTGATGGGGCGACCGCACCCCGGAGGTCGACATAAACAACCGCCTGCAAAACACCCTACCCATGGGCATAATCCGACAAGCAAAATTCAGTTTGCCTAACAGAGACTGCAACTGCACCAACGTAATCTTAGTGGCAGCACGCGCTCGGGAGACATGAGCCCGCAAATCCATAACCTTATCTAAAGGAATCCTGCATAAAAGCTGCTCGGCATCAATCTCAATCCCCAAAAAACGTATCACAGAACACGGACCCTCAGTCTTGTCTTCGGCTAGCGGCACACCAAAACGCCGCATAACGAAACGCAGAGTTTCCAACAACACCAAACAAACTGACGTACCCCTTGGACCCACACACAAAAAATCATCCAAATAGTGAACAAGTGAATGGACACCCGCAATCCGCTTGATAACCCACTCCAGGAAACAACTAAACGTCTCAAAATGCGCACAGGAAATCGCGCAACCCATGGGCAAACAACGGTCCACATAAAAACAACCTGCCCAATGGCAACCAAGCAACCGAAAACACTCAGGATGAACAGGTAAGAGTCGAAAGGCAGATTCCACATCAGCCTTGGCCATCAAGGCACCCGGCCCAGCCTCCCGAACCAAACGTATGGCAGCATCAAAAGAAGTGTACGAAACTCTACAAAGTTCCCTGTCAATGCCGTCATTCACCGACCTGCCCTTAGGGTAAGATAGGTGATGAATCAAACGGAATTTACCCTCCTCCTTCTTGGGCACCACACCCAGCGGGGAAACCATCAAGTCAGCCAGCGGCAATTCAGAAAAGGGGCCCGCCAGTCGCCCCAATTCCACCTCCTTAGCAATCTTATCCGTGACAACCTGAGGATGCAAAAGTGCAGACTTCAAATTCCTAGCAACAAAACCCCGAGAATCACCAGAAAAAGGGATCCTAAAACCAAACGAAAAACCCTGCTCAAGCAAAACGGCCGCATCTCTATCTGGGTATTCACGAAGCCAAGGAAGCATCGCGTCCACGATCACCGGGGACACCCCCTTTACCAGCAGATCCCGACTTGGGCTGCCTATCCTTCTTATAGCACTTCGAGTAAGGGTGGCTGCCGCTGCATCCGGTACACTCGTGCCGGAATTTGCACGCATTACCCCACAAGCATTGCCCGTCATTAAATTGCCAACAAATGCCCTTTTTGGCAGCGACAGCCCCCGACGCGGAGGCGCCACTCCGAAAGGGCTGGGAACCAGACCTAGAGGGAGTCATCACCTTCAACCACAAAGCTATCTCCTTCTGATCCCAACGCAAAGATGGACGAACAGCCTTCCTCTGACGGAATTGCTCATCATAGCGTAACCAACCAACACCCCCATACGTCCTGTAAGCCTCACCAATACTGTCCTGATAACAAAACAAAGCCGAACAATTTTCCGGCGCCTTTTCACCAATGACGCTAGCCAATATCGCAAAAGCCTGCAACCAATTACTAAAAGTACGCGGGATAAGCCGGTGTCTACGCTTTTCCTCCTTCTCAATCTTCTTAGCATCCTCACCCTTCAACGGCTTATCCAAATTAAAACGCTCTAAAGGAAGCAAGGAGAAAATCTCAACGTATTCACCTTTCCAGATCTTTTCCCTCACATCACTCTTCAGATGGGCCCCCAGCGGCCCTTCATAACAGACATACACCTCGCCCTTCGCAAAATCCGACAAACGCTCCACCTCAGAATCCTTAGCCGCCGACTCAACCGGAACCACGGGAGCAGCAACAGCGGACGTATCCCCCACAGACGCCACAGAACACGCAACTGGAACGGGGGCAGCCGCCACGGGCGGCCCCGAACCCGCCGACGCATCCCAAACCTGAGACGGCAACTGAGGACCAACAGCCCCAGTAGCCCGACCAGACCCACCCTCAAATAACCTAAGAAACTGTCGCAAACCCTCCAACACATCCAACCGAACCTCACTCCTATCACTCCCAGCCAACCCCACTACAGAACCAGCACCCACTGTCAACCCCGAAACAGCTTGTGAAGAAAGAGGAAAAAGAGAGGGGGAGAAAACAGGAAACCCCAAAGACTCACCAGGCTGGGGGGCTGTGCCACTGCCTGCCACGGGTCCTGCCGGGGTCACACGTCCAGGAGCACCAGCCGCAGAGCTGGGACCAGCAACAGCATCACCATCCTGACGTCCTCGAGCGGGCAGGGAGCCAGGACCCGCTGTAGAAGAACACTGGTACCGAGATCGGCCACCAGAGGGCGTCCTGCCGACACGAACAGGAGCAGGAGACGCTGAGTCACGAGAAGAAGCAGCTGGAGCCAGCTGCACACCACGAGCTGCAGGGGGAGGGGGGGAATCCTCCAAGTCAGGCTCATCCAGAGCGCTCCAGGAAGCTGCCACGGACATCACACTGGCAGCAGGAGATGGGGAGCGGGCAGACCGAGGCCCGGAATGCGAACCTCGGGCCCGTGCGGGGCCACCACGCTCCCGTGAAGCCGGCCGTTTACGCGACCGGGCAGCATCCCGGGACCGGCGTGCAGGCTGGGAACTGGGGACGACATCTGCATCAGGGCTGAGGCGCACAGGAGGCCGACGGGCCCTGGAACTCGTCCGCCCACGCTCCACAGGAACCACCGGAGGTGCAGCAGCCACAGCAGCAGCAGGAGGAGGAGGAGGAACCAGATCAGCAAAGCGGTCACGGAGCCACTCCATCCCACGGGTCCTAGCCTCTTCCCTGATGGCTGACAGCAGCTCCTCCATGAAGACCTGCAAGGTAAGAAAACAAAACGAACACACACAGAGGGAGACAGGAGACCAGAGACTGGAAACTGCTAAACTGCTCCTGTGGTGTTCAGTAATTGCCCCTTGCACGTGTGCTTAGAGGGGCTTTATAGCCCTGTCCCCTTCCCCCTACAGTCACGTTCCTTGTGACTTCCCCCTCGTTCCCTGTGCATTCTCACCTCGTGCTAACCCTTGCTGAGTTAACCCTTTCCTGCCCTAATACCATGTGCACCGTCCTGTAGTGCTGGCAGGGTCATGTTCCCCTTACGCCTATGACTCCAGGGTTTCTGGTGTGAGAAAAAAATGTATTCTACAAAAAAGCAAATGGTCTGTTAATTACATAACTGAAGAAATTGACACATTTAAGTGTTCCTGTTTAGAAATGTTATTTTCTGTCTCCATTACATTTATGTTTTGTGACATATTTCTTTACTAAGATTCAGCCATTTTTATAAGGAGAGAGGGAATGGCTATGATGAAAATACCTAAATACAAAAAGGGATTTCAAAATGAAGAGAAATGCTAGCATAAGAGGTTATAGACTAGTGCTATAGGTTGGAGGCCTAGCTTTGACATGGCCGAGGTAGCGTCAGTGTGGCGCCCTTCCTTCCCCCAAATAACGACAAACACAGTGGTAATCTTTAACATTGCTCTTTAGTCAGCTATGGATACACTTTTGGCCACGGTGCAGTTCGCTTTCGCCTTCCACACGGTGACACGGATATCAAATAACTTTATTACCATATAAAAATACAGCATTTTAAACACAAGATAAAACATGACATAATGTGACAATGCACGTAACGTACCACATGACCCACACTTGGAACATGTGCAAGCCTTGAAATAACTGTTAAATGACAACTATAAATCCCAAAAAGGCTACTAAATGCCAACAACTTAAATTGTTAAAACCAACCACTTAACCTCTAACTACACTGACCCAGCTGGCACAGGCATGAAACCATAACACTGTTGCAACCACCGGCGTCCCATGCATGGCAGCCCTTGTTACCACCGGATTCACCAAGGCACAAGCCCAAAATGTTCTGCACCTAGGCAAACCACCTCTGTACCTATCACCTACTAGCCCTGGCTGTCAATTGCTTCCTGAATGACGGCTTCCTATTAATTAACAGTAAACTGGGGGGGCTGCCTGCGGTCCTTTCGCTCCATTCTTTTGCCCGGGGCTTTCTTTAGAAATAATTTTTCAAATGAGTGAGTGGTGTATAAGTCAAATAGGCTTTCACAGTGATGGTGGAGCTTAGCTCACCAAGGGAATTTAAGCATGAATGAGACATAAGGATATCCTGGTTATAATAATAGAATTAGTGCAAAATAATACATGAGCAAAACTGAGGGCCCAAACAAATTCAGTGATTCTCTCTACCTTTAAACGCAATTCCATGTAATGGCGGATTTTCATTAGTACAAAGTCTATTGGTACAACAACTTTATACTTGAGATTAGTTAATGTTGTGGGGTTTTTTTGTATTCTCACCTCTCCTATCCTTGTTTAACTTAACATTTGTGCTGTAAATCAACAGTGACTGTGCCTACACTTTATAAACCTTTTAAATGACATCACAGATTCTTGATGTATGAGTCACTAGATGCTAAAGCAATATATTTGGACTGAGATTCCCATTTCACAGTTGCAGCGTTATAAAATATTTGGGCCTTACCCAAAAGAAAATAGCACTTAATTGATAAGAAAGCTACAAGGTACAGTTTGTGTAATGAGACCTTTGTGAGTAGTGTCAGCACAGGACAACCCCCATAAGGAATAAATAACTGGGTAGCTAAAAATAAATGAATGTTATTATTTTTTATTGATCTATAAAGCACAATCATATTCTGCAGTGCTGCAAAATGGCTAAACAGTACATCAATAATACATTACATAACTGTTTGGATTTAAAGAAACAAGAAGTTCAAGACTGACGTGCTCTTACAAACCAGAAGGAGGTATACATTTGGGATCCTAATTTGGCATTTGCGTATTATGGTAGACCGTTAATGACACTCCAGTAATGTTTCCTTCCGTTAACATACGGTCTTCTGATCAGTAATATCCTCTTAGAAATATGTATAATATAATATTATCTTGAACTCCTTAGGTAACCCCTAATTTTATTTTCCATCTAATGATTCTTAATGGAACTCCTTAAGTAGAGTACCAGACCTGCAGTTCTCATAAATCTATATTATTAAAAATACTACACATTTTCACTTGCATTTCTCATGTGTTTAGAACAATATATTTAACACCATGCCCTAGGACGTCCGTGTGATTGGTTGCTCATTTTTGCATACATTTAGAACCAGGGCAATAATGTCCATGAGGCAGTTGCCCCCCATTGCTGTTAGGTGAATGGCCCTTTGAGCCTCCCCGATGGCAAAGCCCCTATACCTCCTTGTGCTTCTGGCAATAAGTGATATTAGCGTGTGACTTAAGACCAGACATGACCCACATGTCAGAGGTTCTTATCAGGTTGGTTGCCTAAAAGTTTCAAGATCCCTTATGGGATCTATTAGAACTCATAGCCAGTTGAAAAACGGAGGCAGAAACCAAAAGAGCTGAAAACAATATATCCACCATTGCCTAGACTGATTAAAAAAGCAAGCAAACAAAAAAAAATGATTTCTACACTGTAGAACATGCCATGTTCTCATATTTAATGCATTGATTCAGGCACATTCTAGTACTCATGTCTTGTTACACAAAACGTATATGACGGTCACAGGTGGAGTGTATTTTGTAGCTTGCCCAGAACTGTATCAGCGTATCTCCTCTTGATGGCACTGCAACACAGTAAAATGTACTGCACTTGCAAACCGTGTTTGTATAAAATTTCTAAGGAACCTCCCTACAGTGTAATCAATGAAGTGAAGCGAGAACCAACCTTATTCACTGTACAGCTGCACTCGCCATCCAGTTGTAATCCGGTTCATTTCACAAGACAAGGTCCTGTAATGAAATTGGAAGTGAGAACACTAAGGGTTAATATTTTCTCTGAACTTTTTTTGCCAGTGGTAGTAAAGCCTGTTCAAAATGTATATTTTAATAAAACCCTGAAACCTATGCTTATTAATTTAACAACAAAAATTAACCTTGTTAAGAGCGCTTTGGTTGTTTTAATTGTGCAAAACAACATGGAATTCAGGACATACCAAATATCAGTCGATCTCACAACAATATCCATCTCTTAAAACTAAATAACTTCGTATCTTTTCACAAGACTTAAGAGGTAACTAATAAGTGATGTATTAAACATTTAGACGTGTAATTGTACATTTGCCTAGAAGCCGATACTACAATCTTGCACGGGGCCCTTTTATTGCTTTTTGACCATCTTCATTGGACATTTACAGAAATGTAACACACAGGTACGGGAGATAAGAAAGGATGATTTAATTGAGTCTCTATGATCAGAAAAGGACTTACAATATAATATCACTTTAGTCCAAGGAGTCGCTGGTATCTTATTTTTCTGGACTATGGCATGATCATAAGAATGCAGATGTCACAAAATGTCAGTCTTAGGTTACTGAGCTGAATGAAGTATTAAAAAATATTTCGGACAAGGCTTAGAGTTCAAATTTACAGTATATGTATGATGTATTACCTGATTTACAGAATTACATTATTAATTATTAATTAATTAATTACATTAACACAATTATAGATCATAACAAAGTATGAATACTGCACCTACGGCCCCTTACACCTGCTGAGGAACATTCTGTTCCTTTTGGCCTACTTTGATCCTACTGGCCTAGCAGTCAAATATATCTTCTTATCCAGCCTGATTTAATTGTATAGCTTTGTTTCTTAAGGACTTAGGGTCGAATAGAAAGGTCGAATAACGGAATAGAGACCCAATCAATGTTGCTAAAATAAGGCTGTAGTGTATTATGAATGTATGTGTAAATGTAAAAAACATACCATAACACCAAGAGGACACAAGAAAATGTAATTCTGGTGCAAGGTTGGAAAAATTTTATCTATACTCGTACACTACTGATTATATTCTCAGAGAAGCTTGCTGAGAGTTATACGTTGCTGAAGCCATGTGTAGCTTGTAACAAAGTCAAGATAAATAGATGTGTGATTCATGAACAGTGTAGCCAAAGGCAATAATTAGGAAGATTCAGCTGATAAAATATGTGCACATTAACTGAACTTTTGGTATAACCTTTGTGCAAGACAACGACCAATGACAACCTGTGGTCAACGTGCAACTGTTTCCAATCCTTTGCATTATAAAGATGTCCTAGTTGTGTATTATTGCAATATTTCCCTGTGTAGATGTTATGAGTTTTAAACTGCTTATAAACAGTGATTTTCATGTAGCACACAGAATAGCATTTATTGGATTTCCAATATACAGTACATTTACTAAGTGTGTGTTGATTTTTTTGTTTTGTTGTGTGTAGATTTTGGTCATTACAGCAACTCCCTAATATATGTATTAATATGTTTGTTAGGTGAGTGGCTTCCTTTTGGGGAAAAATGGTTTATTTATTCCAAATGTAAGGGACTATCTGACTGACACTCTACTTTAGACTAAGTCTAAATTCAAATAATAGAAAAGAATTATCCATTTTAAAGAATCTCTTTAATTCTAGTCTTTACATGAACCACACACATTACACGCAAGAAACATAGATTTTTCCATTAAATGCTATACTCAACAGGGGCATAATAATAATTACTATTATTATTATTATTTCAGTCATTATGTAAAAGTTAGTTGTCCCGCTCTGATCCCTGATCCTGAAGTAGCGCAAACACAACAAGCTTGCTGGGCAATTCCACAGAGAACTGGTAAGTGTGGTTTATAATGTTAAAAATAGAGATGTTTATGTGGATGGCACTCCTAGCATGTGTATTAAATATGTAGCATATAAGAGCATAAAAACATGAATCAATCTGCATTTTGCAGATTTCATATAAAGTTATTTTTTTATGTCATCCACAGCCCTCCACAAACAGCTTTGTTTCTTGCAAGCTATTATCATGCATTATTGGTATATCTTCAAACCTACAGAGACTGCACGACCAGTTTAATGAGGGAAGCACAAGGATCCTTTCCACATTGGTCTGTTTCTCATTAAATCAACCACTTGTCTCAACTAGCTTCTCCAAAATACCATGTGTTCATTCTTAACACAGAAATGAGTCATTAGAGCTACGGCTATGGAAACCAGAAATGATATGTTTATTTGGTTCATGGTTGTTCTATTTATTTTGGTTACTTTCATATTTGTGTTGCATTTTACAACCTACTGTGTGGAGAGATCTTATGACTCAGATGCATCCTGAAGCTTTGTGATGCCGTCAATACACTGCAAATGCCCACTCGCCTAAACAATGTTCACACTGTAGTTTGAGAATCCATGCTCTAGTGTCGTGGAAAATTAGATGATATCGACAGAGGGATTAACTCCTTTTGTGACAGGAAAAAAATCTGAAGGTCCACATGCCACAGCAGTAAATAGTAGCTCTGGGCCGGGAGCAGCACAATTATAAAAGGACCACTGTAGCATTCAAAAGAGACTAAAAACTGGTGAAGGCATTTCCACACTTAGTCAGACCCAAGATTTATCACCTGAACATCAGTGAATCATGCCCAGGGGTCCTCAGGGAGTTGACCCCTTTCCATATATTAATGTTAATTTGCAAAGCAGAATATCCAGTTTACCTATCATTTTATCATTATTAATACATGCTGGGACAAGCTGTTTGGAGTTGGCAAGCACACATATACTGTGGTATATCCACTTGTTTTATCTTCTCTGAGACTGACTGGGAAGTCATTGGTACCCAAGGGGCTCTGGGAGAACTAAATTTTTCTTTTTCAAATTCACTAATCCAAGCATAATCTAGAATGATACCAACATATTTTTTTTGAATGACAATGACCATTAGATTTAACAGATTTTAATGTCACATACCAAACAAGTCATCCAACACAACTACACAACATAAATTATATGTCCTTGGGAACGACTTAACCTTTTACTCAACACTAGATTATCCTACCACAAGCCGCAGCACACCATCTCAGTGGTGCCCCCTGTATCACCATCTTAAATCTGGAGCAACCAAGCTCCCCTTAAAACATGACAACGTCCACCAGCCATCCATGCAAACCTAGATTTCCAAGGACCCCCAGCAACCAAACCGCTGTCACAAAAGACCAAAATGGTGGAGTATTACGTTGTTGCTTTTGCCAAATGTTAAGAATAGGATTTGTCTGACCTCATAATCCTCCCCTTGCCTAAAAATGTTACCAGCTTGACCCTGTGTCTTTCTTGGCCCCCGTCATGCTACCCCCTCACTTATGCTGTAATTTGTGAGGTTGTCCTGGAGAAATGGCTTTAATCCAGCTGGAAACCGGTAAAAATGTCTCTTCCCCTTCAGTGTTTGGCTTAAAATAAATGTAATCAATGGCTTTTTACTGTTCTGATGGAAGACTAATTTCAGCTGTATTAAACACAATATGCACTTTAGACAAATATAAAAGTAGTGACCATAAAACACAGAAAACCAAAGCTACTATGTCTAATATATTTAGTTGATATTAGTAGTCTAAGAAGACTAGTCATATCAGGGGTAAATAGGTCATCATCACTGCACATAACACCAGATTCAGTAATATAATACTTCCCAGCTGTATTGATTTATATTGAAAAGTCTTAGAAGAGCTGCTGTAAAACGATTGTAGTCATGGCTAGGTTGTTGGCTGTTGGTAAAATGGGCAAACTGTGTGGGATGGTTTCTCAAGTGACTATATCAAGGTGGATCACATGTTACCAGGCATGCAAAGTCAAATATAACATAATTAATAAGGTGCCAATGGTGGCTGTATTTTAACATTATTAGATGTCTTACTCCAGCAAAGCATTTGAGCCAAACCCAATACCTGTGTATTATAATACAGGATAAGTGGAGTATAGTGTGTGTGTGTGTGTGGGGGGGGGGGGTTGCGGCTGACAATGACTGCTTGCCAGATTACCAATCCTACCCTGGGTTTGTATGGCGTCTAAATGCCTGGCTGATCCATCTCAAAATGTGAAAGGAAGGGATAAGGATGTCAGTCTGCTGATATGTTCTCAGTGACCATTCAGTCTTCTTTCCTCCATAACTTACATCACTGCTGTGGGAACTTGGTCAAAGCAAATGTTAGCAGAAAAAAAGAGATTATTTACCGAAGGAAATGTAGCAGAACATCTTGTATTGTCAGCACAAACTGCTAAAAATAACTTTAAAAGCAAAATGTTGATTCCAGTTACATGTCTTAGTAGTCTTAAATGTCTTAATAGTGACATGTGTGACCTACTATTCAAAGTACACAGTTCAGCTATAGTAAATTGGAAAAGAAATCTCTACTATGTAAACATTGAAGAATAATTTATGTATAATGTATTTTGCTTAGTTTAACAATTCAATATATTGCCAAGATTATGATCTAATTTAATGCTGTTCCAGAGTTTGAATTTTAGGCTCCTTAACCTGTAAGTGATAACACAAAACATAATTTAAAATAATAATTTATAGCATGCACAGCCCTAGAATATCTATGATTGTTGGTTGTACAAGCGCCGCTGCCTACAATAATATTATAAGTATCCGTAATCTAATCTAATCAATCTATCTATCTATCCATCTATCTATCTGTCATTCATTTTCTTACTGTCGCTCTATTTTGACATTTCATCATTCTACCTGTGTATAAGTCTCTTTATCACTCTACCTATCTATAAATATCTTTGTTTTCCCTATGTGCATCTACCTGCCTATCTGTCTGTATCTGTCTACTAACCATTTTAACGGCATCTTCAAATATCTTACTGTCCTTCAATTCCAGTTCCCTCTCTCATTTTCTCTCTGTAACTATATGTGACCTATCAATCATTGTCTCTATACATATAAATCTGACACTATATCTGTCTATGTATCTTTCTCTCTCGCTGTCTATCACCCTATTTAAATGTATCTATATATCTGTCACTTTCCCTGCCTCTCTTTATTTACTGTTTTCTTTATCTATTTCTTTAATCATCTCCATTCTCTTTATCTATCAATATCTATCCATCTATTCCTTTATATCTCCCAATTTAGCTCTCTGTGTATCAATCAATCACTTTATTTGTCTTGTCTATCTTTTTATCTCTCTCTCCCTCTCTCTCTGGATCGTCCTGGATCGCTTGTTAACCTAACACTTAATATACAGAGGAAGAGCTGGAGCTCAAACAGGAAAGGGTGGAGCCTAAAGAGGAAGGTATGGGACCAAGAAAGGAAAGGGTTGAGATAACATTACAAGAGGTGAATCAGAAACAGGAAGAGGTGTGTCCTGGACAGGAAGGGGTAGGGTAAATGAATATTAGGGGCTGAGTGAGTTTAGTCAGGCAGCAGGCCTAGGGCAGCACAAAACCTAAATACACCTGTGCTTGGCATAACTGTATATGTTACAAAAGAAGGTCATTGTACAGTAACGTAATTATTTTAAAAATGTAAGATACTTGATGAACATGTTTTGGCAAGTCATAGGATAAGCTTGATAAACAAGTTCTGTGTACCCAAAACAATATTTACTAAGTCCAATTATGCATACATTACATCCACTGTAAACATTTAGGAAGTATTATGAATTTTGAAGTAGAAGGCTTTCAGACATACTCAGCTAAAATTATCCAGTCCTCTAAACATCCGAGGCCAATAAAAATATGAACAGTAATAGTAACAACTGTTTACTATCTGTTACAAAATGAGTAATTTTGAGGCTGAAAGCTTAGCACCTTGAGTCTTCTGAGAGGAAAAGTACAAAATAAAATGTATAGTACAACATCACAGAATGTCACATTATATTTCATCGGTAGCCACTGCCAAATAGCAATGAATCAAAATGATGTGATTATTTTCTTTAGATTAATATTGTTAAACTTAAAAATGCGGTCCATTGTCCATGGCCAGATACATAGACAGGTGAGTATTGGAAATAAGATGGTTTAAATGGACTGTTGCATCTACAGTAAATCACAGACCACACTTAGGAATGTTGATGTGCATCATAGCGATATACCACTGGCCTGTAAAAGTGGGCGACCATTCATGCAGCCTCTTAGACTAAATGAGTTAACACAATTCATTCTTAAACAGTTAAACATTCAATATATATACAATATATATATATATAGATATATACAGGCCCGGACTGGCCATCGGACACAGCGTGCATTTGCCCGGTGAACCGGGCCGCGGCAGGGCCGGATTGACTTAAGGGCTGATGGAGCTGCAGCTCCAGGCTCCTACCTTAAAATAGGCCCAGTCAGGACCGGAGTGACTGGGCCTATGCGGCCTCTACGGCACCTGCCCCTTAAGCCCGCCGCAACTGCGACCGGGTCCGCCACTCTAAGGGGCCGGGAAGCCCCAACCAGGGCCGGCCTAACGGGTGTGCGGCCGCACAGGGTTTAAGTTAAAACATACATACATGATACGTTGTCTGAGGTTATCCACCTGGGCAGATGTAGTTATTTCTTCTAATAATAAATAATCCAGAAACATTAAAACCTCTCGCCACTTACTTACAGTTGGATCTTCTACCATGGATAAGAAGAAAAAAACACTCCCAGTTCTAAGAAGGGGGCATTGTTTTAAAAAAGGACAATTTATCTAGGTAATGGTACAAACACAATAAACATCACACAGTATTTATGAAAGTCACTATAACTGTGCCAATAAACAACGAGAACAAGCTATTTTGTTAGTTCTGATTGGTAAGAAAGTGTATTGGAAAAATCTTTGAAAAGCATCTTGCTTTCCTATCCCAAGAAACATCTGTTATATATGGCACATGTCTAAAATAATCCATGTATATAAGACACAACAGCATATGATCAGTGACCCTGAAGTGTGCAAAATGAACAGTGTTTTATTAGAAAGATCTGATACGTTGAGTACATCATATATATCATCTTACTGTCCCTTGTCCTGGCTTTTGTCACGCGATAGTGTAATGTAAGGTCCCTAACCTGAGGTGTCCTATGGAAGAAAAACTACGATTTGCTAACAGTGATTGGGTGGTTTCGTAATGTTCTGTCCTAATGTTCCTAAAAGAGGTACAATGGCTTCAGGCAGAAAATACAGAAGATAAAGTCATTTATTGATATATGAAGAAACTTGCTTATTGTGCAAGCTACTTAAAAGATGCAATAATTTTTCCCCATGTATACATATTTCACTGTAAAAATGCTATACATATATCACTAAACATGAATTATTGACCAAGCAATTAATCTGCATCATAAATCTACGGTTTGTGTAAGCAACAATGTTTAAACTATGAGCAGTTGGGAATGCATAGGACCTAGGGATGAATTTCATGTCATCCTACCCCAAGGCAAGCCTCTACTGATGTTCTGAATATCATGTTATCGATTGTTCTAACCAATGTGATAGTATTGTATGTAATTGACACCTTTCTCTGTGTTCTTTCAACACTATTCTGTGGTGCAGTTAGTTTTAGTGGGAAAATTCAATGTAGTAGCAATGTTACGGTGAAAAAGAAACAATAGGGAACAATAGGGAAGCCTTGAAGTATGATAATATCAAAAACACTTTATCTGTTAATTAGTTCTAAACAGTGGAAGCATTTCAACCACTTTTTCTTAAGAAAGTTTCACTATGTTTCTATTACATTAGGACAACAATTCTACTCTACTGATCTCTGCATAGATCACTCATAGTACATAAATAAGTTATTTCATGAAGTTATTATACACTAAATTGTATTGGGGAAAAGCTAATTGGTTACTGAGTTTTATATTTGTGGGTTACCATTTTACTTGTGCTGTACTGCGACATGTGTAGTATATTTACCCGCAGGCCCTCAGGTATGTTAGTAACTGCATTAGTGTACAGGCTATTACACTGTATCAACTCCTCCAAGCGGTCCCGCAATCATCAGTTCATCCAACAAATCCTTTGCATAGAAACAATGTGCAGAGGGTATGAGCACCAAGCTATTTTATATTTTGCTTTAAAAAAAATTGCCATTGTTCTCATACCACGGGACAAATTTGTACTGACTCTATGAAGTGTATATGCTAACGGATATACACTCACTGGCCACTTTATTAGGTATACCTTGCTAGTACCTGGTTGGACCCCCTTTTGCCTTAAGAACTGCCTTCATTCTTCGTGGCCTGCAGTTGCTGCAGATTTGTCGCCAGACCAGGCAACATTGTTCCAGTCTTCCATTGTCCAATTTTGGTGAGCCTGTGCAAATTGTAGCTTCGGTTTCCTGTTCTTAGCTGACAGGAGTGGCACCCGGTGTGTGGTCTTCTGCTGCTGTAGCTCGTCTGCTTTAAGGTTCGACGTTTTGTGCGTTCAGAGATGGTATTCTGCATATCTTGTTAGTAACGAGTGGTTATTTGAGTTACTGTTGCCTTTTTGTCATCTTGAAGCAGTCTGCCCATTCTCCTCTGACCTCTGACATCAACAAGGCATTTTTGTCCACAATTGCGGCTCGCTGGATATTTTCTCTTTTAGAACCATTCTCAGTAAACCCTGTAGATGGTTGTGTGAAAATCCTAGTAGATCAGCTTCTGTCTACTTTTCAGTTTCTGAAATACTCAGACCAGCCTGTCTGGCACCAACAACCATGTCATGTTCAAAGTCACTTAAATTCCCATTCTTCCCCATTCTGATGCTCAGTTTGAACTTCAGCAAGTTGTCTTGATCCCGTCTTCATGCCTAAATGCATTGAGTTGCTGCCATGTGATTGGCTGATTAGCTATTTGTATTAACAAGCAATTGAACAGGTGTACCTAATAAAGTGGCCATTGTGAGTGTATGTACATCAACTACTGTTACTTCAAGGTCGATGATGCCATGATCTTTGCAAAATGCCATGACTCATTTTGTAAATAATATTTTATAACCAGTAGTTTTCATTTCTTGTAAGTCACTGTAAACTGGTTAAGAACTTGATCTTTTCAACACGTGAAAATGAGTACTGATTTGCTGGTTTAACTTTTCCCACAAGCTATTTAAGTTTTTGACTTTCTTCATGCATTTTAGGGACATTTCAACTTAATAAAATTATTAACTGTCATACAACTATAGGAGTATTTGATCTGCTACTGTATTTTAAAACAGGGCTAAACAAATATGAAGTGAATGTATTTTAGATTGTCTATTATGACTTGTTGTTTCTCAGCAAATGCATTATAATATAAATTAAAGAACTCAAGTGTCATATGCACTCTTCATAATATATTTTGGTATATTTACTATTAAATACTAGTGTATATGTGGCCATCAATAAAACAATGGTCATTTTTGTGTTCCCGACTTCTTTTTCCATCCTCTCTTTCTAAGTTTTCTCTTTCTTCTCTCTCTCTCTCTTCCATATGTTCCACTCTTTTTTCTCCCTTTGTCCCTCTTATTACATCCTCTACCAGCCCATCTTCTCCCTGCAGATAAAACACTATCTGGCAGCCCCTCTTCTCGCCACACACAACCTGATCCAGCAGCCCTCCTCCAAACACTATCAGGCAGTCCCTCAATTCCCTGCAAATAACATAAAGCAATAGCCTCTCTCTACCCCTATACACAACATTATCTAGGTGCTGTTTCACTTAGACAAAACAATAATGGAGCTTCTTAGTATGTTATGCAAATCATCTAGCAGTTTAATCACATAAAAACAATATAAAAACCTTAAAAAAGCCTTTTCAGTTTCTATAACAACTGCTTATGAATGCTTGCTTCTGTGTCACATGACGAGTAAATGGGACAAATGTTTAAGGAAAACATAAATGTAAGTGGTGCTATATGGTTCAATTTTCTAATGTATATTGTGCATATTATTATATTTGTTTTTGGCCCAAATGTAGGTTGCCATATAAAGGATTTCTGTTTCTTCATTCTAGCAACAGAACTTGATTTATCCAGTGCCTCCAGCACATACCGCACAAATACTTCAGTCTGAGACAAAGCTACTGTTTTTTTTTGTATTCTCATAAGCCTCTCTTTAGAGATTCCCGATAAAATGTACTCATAAAAATTCTTTCCTAATACTTGCCAATTATCCAAGTTAATATATTCATTCTTGCTGTGCTGGAAATCTATAATGTATGTGTGAAAAAAAAATTTGGAATTGCTAAAACATTTTGGCTGTACACTTCTCAAGATCATGTAATTGCATGTATATGCAACAAAACCTGTGCCTGTCATGGGCGTGGAAGAATAAAATAAAAATAGATATAAATATCAAAGAAGTACGAATTATCCTCTGCCCCCTCATTTCCCACCCTAGAAAGGTACATTTTCCCTATAAATTCAAAATCAAAACATCTTCAAGTTGTGAAATGTTTTCTTGGAAGCTGTGTTTACAATAGCTTTATAACAATGTACAATATAGTTTAATGTTTCAGCAATTGCTCAGGGTGATGTATTATCCCAATGAGAAGGCCTTGTCATAAAAATGAAGGTAAAATGTGAGCAACATATGTTTTTCTTATTAAGCATAGTGTCTTGGTTATTTAATGCTTTGAAAATGCCGGCAAGAGGTTCATAAATATTATTATATGTTTCTTACTCTTAAGAAAATTATCGTTGCCCATCGTGATTTGTAGGAATTCTGGGAGGTTTTAATTCCCCTTACCAAACAATGGATTTGGTGCAGAAATTTGTCACCAAGAAAGTCCTAGTCCCTCTACCTGTGTCAGATACTTGTCAGGGAACCTACTCCCCTATTTTAATGTTCCTAAGACCTCTGAAAAATTAAGCCTCTTCATACGATTAAGTAATGTGCAGAAATGCAAGATGAAGGCATTTAAAGTATTTAAAGACAGTGAATTTCCAAGATGCACAGCCACATGTGCCCATCTTCACCAGTTATTCCTGTGGGGACTCAATGCAGCAGTGGCAGTTTTATGCTGTACCATATACTGTATACTGTATTTTCTATAGCTCTCAAGTTTTTCACAAATCTAATGCCAGTCATCACATAGAAGCTTGGTTCTTGGGGAATGAGAACTGCCCCTTATTTGTGTTATTGCCTGGTAATAACAAGCTCAGAGGACCTGCTCAGAAGATATCAGTTCATTGTAGCACAGACCACTGGAAGCATAGCATCTTGAAGAAGGAAAAAACTTATACACCTAACCTTCCCAAAAGATCAACCTTCTAGCAAAAAAATATAAGCACAGAGCAGGAGATCATCGGCATACGTTTCTTTCCCAGTTTATTAGCTACTCCGGCATCACAAGAAGGTAAAGAACCTTTTTATCTTGTTCCTCCAAAGGGGACACTTTGCATTAGACACTGTGTCTTAATATAAAGACAGAAGAAGGTCTACTGGTCTCTCTATATTGCCCAGAAAAAGAATATGCTACACAGACCTAGTCTCATTGTCAGATCAGATCTCCAATCAGACGTCCTTGCCGGGAAGATCTACTGTTTCAATGTCATATTCCTTACCGTGTTCACACTTTTTCAGGTTTACTGTCTGAATGTAAAACTATGTTCTATAAAAAGTGGCATATAGAAAATACATTAAGATATGGGAGTCTTTTCTGACTGTTGCCTAGGTGAAGGTTTAACACCTCAGAAGCTGTTCCTTCAGATAGTTTGGACTTTCACCCTCCCCATGGAAAATTCAAGTGGCTGCATTTTAGTATTGGCTCTCCATCTCTCCATCCTTGGTTTCTGCAAGTCTGTCTTTGAACTACCTTTGCTAAAATTTTACCATGTAGAAATCTTGATCTGATCCTGAACAGTCTGATAAACAAAAGAAGTGCTTTTGAAGTTCCCAAAACAGTTTTTGGAGTAGTGATTTTATCAGTAAGAATGATTAGTCATCTCTACTCTTTTTCCTCCAAAACCTATTTTCAACAATTTTCCACAAATCCTGGGAATGGACAGATTAGCGCGGTGGTGGAGATCTTCCAACCTGTTTAGGTAGTCTCCAGGAAAAGTATAGGCAGGTGGATTGTAAATACCATCAAAGACTGTAAGTCTGGCAAAAGGATCTTGACCAGATCTACAGCAGCTTCTTGGGCTGGGTTCTTATAGTTGAAATCTTAAAGGCTGCTGTTGAAAAACTACCCATACCTTCTCTGAACACTACAGACTGTTTTATTTAGTGAAATACAATATGGAAGAAGAGTCATACACTGTTTGGTCACTTTGGATACTACCAGGACTGGCAATGGGAACACAAAATGTCCATTTTCCAGTAGCACATATTTGTCTTTAACTTAGATAACTGAACCTTACGGCTGATAGAGATACATAGATAAAAGGTCAGAGAAGAATGATGCAGCACTTAGGAATATGAATGATGAAAGAGGTAAACTGAGTGCACCTGTGCAAATATTCTTTATTATATAATTATAGAAACAAATAAATGAAAAATGGGGAAAAAGGAGGAGAGAAACAAAGTAAAAAAAAACACAAACCAAAAAGATCACCCTAAACACAAGCTCTCACAACATCACGCTTAAATAACACTAATTTAGACTGTTCTATAGTTCCAAGACAATTCTTAAACAAATTAACTGTATCAGAGAAGAAATGTAACCGTATAGCAAAAAAGTGAAATATACCAGTGTCTCTCATATATAATAGCAGCTTCCCTCAATCACAAATATATTTTACCCTAGAATCAAACAGAAAATGATATAGTACACTTAAAAAAATACAGCTTTACCTAATCTGGATCCCAGGTCTGAAATAATATCTATTTAACCCTTAATCTGCTGGAGAGACTTGGGATCTGTTATTTCAAGCTTGTGGCAAAAAAAACAGGTCAACAGAAGATGGCAGCTTCGGGTGTCACCCATGATGATGGTGTCACACGATGCAGGCCATACCCCCTAGTGATGCCACTGATGTGTTGCAATCCTATCAACAAAGTTTCTATAAAAAATATTCCAGGGTGCCGTATGATTTAATCAAATTTTTGCCATATTGAAAGGCCCCATGCCTTTCTAATATGGTGCTGCCCTTCTGCTGGCAAGAGCTTCAGAACCGATCAATGATCACTTCTGTCCCTCAGGGGATTTTACTTGATGTCAGCAACATCCAATGATAATATGGCATAGGCATATGATCGTTTTGGAGAGCAATCACCATTTGCCTAGTCAAAGGCAATGTACGGATCTGCCTCCCTTTACTTGTGTTTTGTGAGGTAGAAAGACAGATCATTATCATGAGAGTCAGCTAGTCAGTGTTTTGTAAATGTAATTAAATATATTAATCCATGTATTGGCCAGGAGAAGCAGGAACCCAGCAGAGTGAGTCACGTGAATGCACGTCACATGACTCTGCTCCGTTCCTTCTTTCCCTGGGTGCAGGGCAAGAGAGGTTGTTCGCACAGAGAGCAAGAGAGGGAAGCAGCAGGGCCCCTGCAGAAGTCTGCGAATGAGAGATCTGCAGTTCAGGTAAGGGGGTGGGTTTACGAGCAAGCATGCGTGATTAAGGGAATGAGTTAAATGAGTGAATTAATGTTTGTGAATGAGTGTGTGTGCTAACATGGATGTGTAAGTGTGTGTGTGTGGGGAGGGTAGCATGCCATAGGGTGGCTGTAATCACACTCATATCATGTCCCATGTCCAGGGTCCAATATATATATATATATATATATATATATATATAATATTGTTATTGTTTTTTTGTCCAATTTTGGCGTGTTAACCATACTTTTATTAAAAATAAGTTACGCATCAAATTGGACAGAAAAATTCAATAACAATATTAACATAATATATATATATATATATATATATATATATATATATATATATATATGATTGCTAATGTTCATGTGTTCATGTAAGCTTTTAAAATTTCTCTTTACTTCGGCCAATATTTTTCCTGCCACAAGGGCATTCGAGAAGATATAGAACTCCATAGGAATAACAGGTACGTAATTTATTACTATGTTACTTATTCCAAGTGTGATTGGTAAAACATTTAACTATCCTGGGGAAAGTGGGATTATTAATAAATCATGACACTGTGTAATATGTCACGTGTTGTTGTTCATCTGAGGTTGTATTTATCTAAGGAACAGATGATTGTAATTATGTCCCTATATGTAAAACCGTAGAATTCAAAGATGGTGCATTTTCTTTTTCACACGACTGTATGTAGTTAAAATAGGCCAGACTCTAAGAAGGCGGATGAATTCACATAGACATAATGTTTTCCAGTACATTTGGAGAGTCTGTGTGGGTTGTAGTATTTTACTTTTTGTACTTCTTGCCCTACTAAGGATATAGGCAGAGGCTATCTCTCACCTTTTATGCTTTTATGCTATCCCCAAAAGGATAAAGACATTCTAAGTTAAGAATTTTGCCTTTACACACCATTTTAACCAATTATTCTTATGTATGGTATATTCCCAAGCCTGTCCATTGGCTTCCTTGGAAGTTATGCACGCTATCATTTTCTTTCTGTTTTTCACAGCAATCCATCATTTTTCATCCAGATTTCAAGGGACAAAACTCAATTGTATTTCCACTTTCAGGTTTTTGTCTGTGTCACCTCATCATAGTTGATGACTACAATAGAAAACATATAGTGTAACATATGTTGCCTGCAGACAAAACAGACAAAGCTTTTAGTCAGATTTAACTTGTCAGTGTCATGTTCACAACTCACCATAAGATCATTTGTATCATTGTTACCTTTCTTAGAGTTAAGGGAAGCCCGTCAAACATGTGAGCATGGCATTGGTTTATTCTCCCAGTATGGAATTTCTGAAACATTTCTGGAAATGTAAAGCTAAAGTATAAAACATTATTTTATGAGCAGAATTATGTATTATGATGATGATTATCCTTAATACTACTACTACTACTACTACTACTACTAATATTAATAATAATAAAAATGTATTATTATTAGTTTTATTATCTTTAATAATAGAGATATAGCTCACCTTAAAAGATGTGTGCATTCTCTAGACAGGCTAGTGTTTCAAGTTCTGCTTTGACCCCTATGTGTTGCTAACACTAAGTTGTTCTTTTACTTTTTGGTGAAAAGGGATTCAGCTTCAATCCACGGTGATTGAATGATTGTCCTACAAGATTATAATATAGACCTCCTGTCTGGAAAATACATTATAAGTACCATGGAGTTCTAACTGGATTCAGGTAAAGTTTGAGTACTCTCTTGCATGCATACACCAAACAGTTTGGTGGGCATATGAGCTCATGGTCAAATATTTATTGAACTCATGGAACGAGGTGTAAGCATATTTTTACTTAAGAATTTATTGTATGGTACTTTTACTTAATTCAAGTAATATTGTTCTTTAGGCGCCATTTCTTTGGTATTTCAAAGTAGGTGTTTTCCCTCCAGCTACCTATACTGTACTATTAACATTTCTTTGCATTTTTCCTCTTTTTTTCCTTTTTTGCATCACTTATTTAACAATTGTGTTTGTACTTATTTGTTTGAGTGGGCCCATTAAAATCATTTATAATGTACATTTATAATATGAGAGCCTACTCTGTCTCCCCTATTCATTCTTTTTTTTAATTGCAGTACAATGGAGAGTGCATTTCCCTCTCCCTCTCCTCTCTTTATGCAAGCTGGTGCCCAATCAAGAGCACAGGGAAAAGGTAGAGATGGAAGAATAAATTCATGGTTATACACCAGCATAAAATAATGAGTAGATGTCGCTTAATATCTTCATCCAGTAGGGGACTGGGGAAGAAAAGGCCCTGGCACTTTAAGACCAGTGCCCAATAAATAATGATTGTGCATTCCTACTCTTTTACACTCAAGCAGTTTGTGGCTGCTCATGGAGGTACCCGATTTGCCACTGTAATGACAGTAAAGCTAATTGTTGGCATCATCCCATCTGCTACCAGCCCATCTGGCATTTTCCCAGTTTTGTAGATGCCAAGTGCTCGGTTTTGCCAGTCCCGGCTGTCTTCACATAAATGAGACAAATATAATTTTTTTTTTGGGGCCAAAAAAATGACAGTCTGCTGTTAATTAACTCATGGCACTAATAGTGACATTAAAAAAACCAACATGTCCACGTACCAAAATGATATCTTATTGCTCTGAAAAACCATGAAGAGTTAATTCTGCAAAGCGTCAGTGACACACTTGGCAATTGAGTGGGTTAATATGATATTTTATATGATTTTGTAATGCAAAACACTGTCTTTTCAGCTGTGCCTTTGTTCCCTGGCCTTTGTTCTTCAAATTCCCTTTGTGTTTTTCTATTCACAGATATGTGCAGACCTGGGAGCCAGCAGCCTAATGGAACAGGTGTATGTCCTATCCTATATATAGCGAGGGGGCATTATAATAGAAATAATAACATAAAGGAGTTTTGCTGCATTGTCCCTAGAAACTCTGGGAATAGTTTTTCTATCATATACAGAGAGTTGTAAGCTGGCCAAAATCTTATAAAATACTGCCACGTGAAGCCTGAAGCACATGACATGAATCTATCCACAAAACATGTTTTGTAGGTATTATGCTCAGCGTGGGAGCACTTATCATATTATGGATTGATACAGAAGTTCATTTAAAACCTCCTCCTTTTTTCAAGTTATAATAAAAAGTGCCCTGTCAAATGAACAGTTTGCAATGATTTGGGGGTGTAATATTTTTTTAATAAAATATTACCTCTCTCTTTTGTGAGTTTCCTTTTCTGGGACTTTTAACATAAGCAATAATCGCACACTTGAATCATAAATGCATGCATGGCTTCAGGATGAGAAATTAATGTTCTGATTTCAGAGACTTGGTTCGTGAGACAATCTCAGACGAAGCCCATTGCAAACTTGGGTCTTTGGTGATCACACTGTGGAACATCTGTCTACACAAAAGCAGTTTAAACATGGCCTACCTTGGTGCTATATTATTCTTAGCACCTAACACAGTGGCCCTAACCAGGCAAAGTATCATGCAAGGACACGAGCATTACTGGGAACATGTGGGCTCCGGCTGCCTGGAGCCTACCCTTGCGGGACTGTGGGGGTATGAATTTATGTGGTTGTGCCTATTTAGCATAATTGTTTATGCATATATGTGCATTATGTCTTTGTGCATCTATTTATATCAGTGTAGAAAACTGGGACAGAAGCTGTAACTTCGACAAAATGGGTACTTAGACCCATTCCCAGGCTGAACTATGTTGTGAACCTCTATGAGTTTATAAGGAGAAAAGGTTCCCATGATTTTAATCTGCCCCTGAGACTCACAACCACATCTGAAACCATGCCTTATTTTCAGGTTGCCTTATGCACAGGTGATATGTGTGTGTGTGTTTCAGTTCAGCGACATTAAAGTACCTCATGGGATTGCCTTGGACAAGAGACAGGTGCTTCATTTCCATGACTGTCTCTGGCAATCTGTGCCACATGGCCACTCTGCTTGGGTTAGTTTTTCTATGACTTCTCAGATACTGAGAGTTCCAAATTCCTACAAGTACAGAGTTATCTGATAGTTACCACATCTTGGGTACATTCAAAGGACAGTAACAAATTCCTTAGAGTTCACACTAAAAATAAACTATAATCCAGATGTGCGTTAATGTCTTACAACAAAACATATAAACCATATAGCTTCACTTCGCTAATGGGTCCCAGGTGAGAACATCTCGCATGCCAAAGTTTTCTGGCTCTCTCAAGCAGAGGAGATCTGCTTGGCATTTCAGTGTTGAAATGCCCATATAGGTGGGGCACCTTTAATTCATGTATGGAATTTTTCCGCTGTTACTATTCCTGTCAGTTTTGATAACATCAGAATGAGTCATTCTGGTTATATAAATCACGCAAAAATAACAAACTGAAGGAATACATATGCATAGACTCTATCAGGTGCAAAACAAGTGAGATGAGATCTTCCTATGTATCCACGGTGAAAACCTACGAAGCATTTTTTGGTACTAAGCAGTGTAGAAAACATTTTTGGTCATTGTTAAAAGCAGTGATAAAATATAGTGAAGGGAGTGGCACCCTGTAAGAATAACACATACTCTATTCACACTAACATACACAAACTCACTCTATCACACACTCACATGCAGGCTTGTACACACTAACACATACTAACCTTGCCTGGAGCCTGTCTTTATAGCTGCTCATATACTATTACATAACCCCACTGAGCCCAGTTGAAAAATTAGGTCCTGTCCGAAATGAAATTGCCTCCTTCACCCTATGGACCTGCTCACCCCTTTATAATCCTACAGCTTTCTAACTGCTTATGTAGGAATGACTCATACTGATTAATCAAAATTGACACAAACAGTAATTGTTAGTACCGTATTTGCTCGATTATAAAGCGAGGTTTTTTCCAGAGCAAATGCTCTGAAAAATACCGTCTTATAATCGGTGTCGTCTTATAATCTGACCTCAACTATGTCTGACTATGAGACTAAGATCCAGATCCCCCGCAGCAATGCAGGGACTTGGATCCTTCTGTCTCCCCCCCCCCCCCACACACAACTTACCACTACTTCTGAGTCCCCGTTGCTTAGCCCGGGCAGCGTGTAGAGCTCTACGCACGCGATTCACTGGGGGGGGGGGCAGGTTGAAAAAAATTTTTTTGACATGAATTAACATTTACTGGTAAAACTTTTTTCCTATAGGGTCGTCTTATATTCAGGCTTTTTCTTTTTTCATACATTAATATTCAGATTTTGGGGGGGTCGTCTTATAATCGAACAAATACGGTAATTATCCTATAGATTTAACTAATGCGTATTAGAAACTAGGATACTTACTAGTATTGGTTTTATATGGCATACAAATGGATGGATAATCAGCCATCTAATCCTGCATGTACTTGAAGTTTTTTGGCTGTAAAGGTTTGAGGCTCAATTGTTGAGCACTTCTAGTTTAACTAATCTAGGGCAAGAATCACAGATCTATGGACAAAACTGAAAGTAAAATATAAAATACACTACCAATAATTTATAGGATTTAAGTATCCAGAAAAATGTATTAAATAGCACTCAATTACTCTAAATAAGTTCATTTCTTAATTAAGCAAACAAGAAATAAAAGGGGTTTATATGTATGCCTGGAGTACCCAAGGTTTTACAACTGTAAGCATAAAATCCTTTATTATATACATTTTAAGATTCTGCCATATTTTGCACAAAAATATTACCATAATTTACAGGCTCTTTTGTATCTATTATGCAGTTACTAAAGTTTTAGGTGAGGGTAACACAGAAATTGACATTTGTCGTTTGGCTCATCTAGTTTAATTTAAAAAAGTTATTTAGAATCTGTAGAGGAATATTATCCCTCACCATGTTTAAAAAATGAATAATATTCAGTATGTGAATTTCTCTTACTGCACACCAGGTAAATGACTTGTGGGCTGGTGCCCAATGGTGCCTCCCATGCAGGGCCGGCCCTGCCATGGAGCAGAGTGGGGCATTTGCACCAAGCACCTTTTTTTTTTTAAGTGGAGGAGAGAGAGGGGCGCCGAGTGGTTTTCGCTTATCAAGTTGTCAGTACCTGCTCAGCGCCCTTCTCTCTCCTCTGCGAGCCCTCTAGCTCGGTCTCGGTGCCGGCTTGTAATGCTGAGCGCCGGAATATGATGCAATTTCCGGCGCTCAGCAGGGAAGCAGCGCACACCACGGCAGAGCAGGGAGACTCGCCGCAGGACTGCTGGAAGGTAAGTGAAGTACAAGGGGGGGCAGATAATGAGCAGAATCGTCGGCAGGAAGGGGGGTCGGCATTTCAAACTTCGCCCCAGGCGGCACTATGTCTTGGGCCGGCCCTGCTCCCATGTACCTTTAGTGCTGCTTGTGGGGCAGATCCAACATTTTCTAGTCAGTTCCTTTTGAAGAGTGACAGTCTGTCAGCTGATCCCCATTGTAGCCCCTGTATTTTCTAGGAGCTCAGAAATTTTGGTGGTTTTCAGTGCATCTAATTGTTTTTCAACTCACACTAAAGAGTATAAAAATAACAGAAAACATAAAAACTGTGAAATACTTCTTATTCTAAATGTATTGCTCGGGTACATAATTAACTATTAATAGGTCACAGTCATTTTGGAAAATCCTTATCCCCTAGCCATGCCTCTAATCAAACCCCCTAAAATGCACCCCTAAGATACATGAGGTTAGGGGTTGGCAAGTTGTCCAAACATTGACACCGATGTTCGTCATCCAGCCGATTCTCTTTAGAAGAGGACTGAACTGTCCACCACTGGAAGAACAGGGCCGGTTGGGAAGATCATTGGTCTCCTTATAACTAGCCCAAAGCAAAGGAAGTGCAAGGCCCTTAGTGTCAGGGCTCCGTGATGAGCACTGGCTATTGATGATGAGCACAAGGATATGATGCCATATGATGCCAATATTGCATATGCAATTCTATAGTATGTTTATTATTAGATTAGTTTTATATCTACCACTTCCAACAGAAAAAAAATATTATCTGTAATATAAAAATATCCAGTAAAAGTCAAAAATATTTTTTATTTACAATAAAAAAAGAACTAATATTTCATAATAAAATTGACATAGGGCAACATTCAATGTTAAAAATGGAGAGTATATTCAAGAAATACAATAGGTTTATTTAAAACTTGAATATGCAAAATACAAACTTCAAGCAAATGTTCAATTTACTTCATAGTTTACAAATATAAAAAATAGAAGTTTGCTTAAATTTATATTACATATTTTATTATGTAAAGTCCTATATAGAAAACAAACATTTGTTCTGCTTAAGGCATATGTGGAAACAGGGCCACCATGTTAAGAAAAAAGAGAAGGAGAAAGGGGCAGAGATTGGGAGGAAGGGGAGACACATGGAGAAAGGGAAGAGATTATGAGAAATTGGAGAGAGAGAGGGGGAGGGTGTGTGTTTGTATTTTTAAAGTGTTTGAATTTTAGGGCTAGTGTGTCTAAGGGCAAATAAGTGTGTGGCTGCAAGGGCAAGGGTATGCTGAGATGTTCCTGTGTAAGGGCAAGTGTGAAAGTGTGTGTATGCATGTGTGTATGGGTAGGTGTGTGGATGTATGGGCAGGCATTTGAAAGGGCAAGTACATATGTGTGTGTGTTTTGACATTCTATCCATTGCTATTTCGGTGGAAATAGAATGATTTACTCGGTAACACATTTATAACACTGTATGGAGTAGACACATAAAATACCAGGGCCCCCTGCATGATGTACTGCTTGGCCCCTAAGCAAATCCCACATACACATGTAAAACAACATACTAATAGACATGTTAACATCCTAACATATGTATACATATACACGTGCTTACACACACAAAGTAAAATACATATATACACTAACATACACTCCTATAACAGATGACACCTCACACCTATCACACATCACCTCCTCACAACTATAACAACTATGAACAGCTTACTCCCTCATCCCTATCACATATCACACCTCACTTCCTCACACACAACACATACATACATTTTTATACACACACACACTAACATGCTTACACAGTAACACACACACACACTAAAATACACATACATACAGTAACATACTCACACACACTCTAACATGCTTACACATGCTTATTTACACACACTCACACCTACCTACTTTTGCTTGCTCGGGGGGGGGGGTAGGCCAGTGACAGCTTTCTGCTCCCTTGTGGTCCTAATACACTGCTTTGTCTAAGCACTGGTAAATGTGCATAGAGCTTAAACCCATACGGACCAGGGCTATTTTATGCTACAGGACTAGAGCATTTTTTTTTTGCTATGTCTTTCATTTCCCTCTTTCTTATGTAGCATACCCACACAAATTATATATTTTTAGTACAAGTAGTTTTTTTAAACCATATTCATGTGTAATACATTTTTTTTATGAGAAAAATGAAAACAGATGAAAAAGTTTTAAAAAAATGTATTTACAGTTTAATGTCTTGTTTGGCACATTCCGGTTATCTTTCTGAAGAAAGGCAGCATAGGGACTCCCCGGAAGGATTTTTGAAGGAGTATTTTCATCCAATCTCCGTCTCATTTTTGACAATTCAAATCCTGCATCCCTTAAACTAAATGTGGCTGAAGGAAATATTTTTTTTGTTATCTTATACAACTTGTGGGGAAAAATGAGAACATGATCTACAATAATTCAAGCAAGGAATATTCAATAAGTCAAGGAGTTTGCGTTATGTCATTAAAACAAACAGTTCATATATTAAAATTATTAAAATGGAAAGATTTACTGTATGGCTCCAATACAGTAAAATTATTTATACATGCATAGCATAGGCATATGGCTACCCTGAATCTAAGACAAGACCAATGACTAGTTAAGGTTCAATTCTAGATGGTTGCAATGGTTCTTATCTACCTTCAAATTCCATGTTTTCCAGAAAACATGCTAATCAATAACACGGGGTCATCAGTTGAGACTTGAGGAAAAGAGATTTCAGCATCAGCATAGGAATGGGTTCTTCACAGTAAGAACAATAAGAATGTGGAACTCTCTGGCTAAGGATGTTGTATTATCTAACTCTGGATATTTTTAAGAAAGGTCTGGATGCTTTTCTGGTTAAGCATAAGATAAAAGGCTACAACGGTTAAAAGGATTAGCAAGTTGATCCAGGGAGTAATCTTATTGCCACTATGGAATCAATAAGGATTTTTTTCCCTGTTGTGGCATAATTGATAATTGCCCCAAATAGGGTTTTTTTGCCTTCTTTTGGATCAACTTTAGAACTAGGTATGTGTGAAAGGTTGAACTTGATGGACCGAAGTCTTTTTTCAACCTACTTTACTATACTGTACTAAAAGCTGTGTTGTAGCATTTTTAAAACCTAGATCAACCTCCCCCACAGCTGTCGTAATGCAAGGGGATACTCCTTTTCCTTGTTTATGTTTACATGTAGTTCGCTCATTCGCTTTGAAGTCACTGCCAGATTTGCATGTGGTCTTAAGGGCTGCAAATAGACCTAAGATTTAAAAAAACAAAACCAAAACAAACAAAAAACCATAGACTCAATTTTATTTTTGGGGCTTTCAATGAGATCTATAGTATTGGTATTATGTCTTAACTCTTTATTATCCACATAACTGAATCATTATAAAGATTTAATTGACAGTATATTTAGTAGTCAGTCCATTGGATTGTTTTCCTGCATTTACTGTACACTTGTTCAGCAGTACCAGAAAAGTATACAAACTCCCATCATTTATGTTCAGAATTAGTGTTCAGTCTCTAGCGAGCTGCGTTGCATATGCAATTCTATAGTATGTATATTATTAGATTAGTTTTATACCTGATCTGTAATATCAAAATATCCAGTAAAAGTCAAAAATATTTTTTTTATTTAGAATAAAAAAAGAACTAACATTTCATAATAAAATTGACATAGGGGCAACATTCGATGTTAAAAATGGAGAGTATATTCCTCAAGAAATATAATAGGTTTATTTAAAACTTGAATATGCAAAATACAAACTTCAAGCAAATGTTCAATTTACTTCATAGTTTACAAATATACAAAATAGAAGTTTGCTTAAATTTATATTACATATTTTATTATGTAAAGTCCTATATAGAAAACAAACATTTGTTCTGCTTAAGGCATATGTGGAAACAGACCATAGTACAAATTATTGCACATTGAAACCACAGTGCATCACATACTGTCTGCATATACATACATATATTAACAAAACAAATCAGGTGTACGCTCCTGACTTTGGTCATACTTTATAGTTAATAAAAAAAAAAAATCGGAAGACAAAATAGATTTCCTTGTCGAATATGCAGCAGTTTGAGAACTTTGGCTTCATTTGTTTTTGGTACCATTAGAAGAATTACTCTGTAAGCACCATTAGCTAATTGCATCCATTTTTTCTCTTTTTCCTTCAACTTTTTTTGTACCTGCGCATCATGTTTTTTTTTTTTTTATTTATGTTTTTTGAAAGTTAGTTAACAAAGTTAACGTTTCCAGTCATATTGCATTGAACTAAAAATGCAGTTTTTAACCCCAGTGTTAGTCCCATCTGAACCCCAAAAAAAGGGAAATAAAATCTATTGTGTCTCTGGTGTTGAAACATATAATGAAACAACCCAAATGCACATCAAGTCACTGTTTGTGGAGATGTAAGCTGTAAAGTTTCAAGTCTGTTTTTTAAGCAAAAAAAATAAAATAAAAAATGGAATGCTGTAAGATCCAGTCAAAAACCCATTTTCTTGAGGCTTTATATATTCAAGTTTGTTTCAGTTGCGTAGATTTGGAGTATTTCTCTTCTTGTCGCTGAGGTTCTGAAAGCTAGACTTGGAATGCATTTTGATAACTTGTAGTGTTTGCTGTATTTGCTTGTACCCATGTTATATGTGCTCTGAATACTGAAATTCATGGCAGTAATGGGCAGGGTGAAGATTAACGCCTAGAAGTGCCTCTTCATGTGAAGGGCAAGGTGGTCCGATCTTGAGAAAGCTCTATCGCACCTTTGACACTGAAAAGGCCGGTGCCCGGTGTGTTTTCGATAGTGGCGAGTCAGTTCATCAGAGCGAGCAAATTTCCATCCACAACCTTCCCAGTCACAGTGGTACGGCTTTTCACCTAGAGCATTAAAGAAGAAAGGTAAGAAACGATGCACCAGGAGATCAACACTGTGTTCAGCACAAGATGCAGCACCATCATCTACATTTAGTGTACACAAAAATAATGCAGAGTCAAACAAATAATGTTGATAGTTAAAAAACGTGCATTCCGCTACATCCAGTAAAATCATATTACTAGTCATGCTTGTGAGGCTTCGTTCTCACAAAACCAGTTTTCCTGAATACTGAATTACTAAAACAAAAAAACCATTTCTTTGAACATCAAATACAGTCCTGTATATTGTAACGTCATTTACCACTGAAGAAAATGAGCTTTTTTCCTTTCGTTCAAATAAGCGAAATACATTTCACACATGTAGGCTGCCATTGTAGGCGGTCATGTGATATTTTGGGTGACGCTCCCTACTCAAACATCACACACTAAGCGAATTCTTTCTGGCAATGCTAATGGAGACGTGCTTATCTAATGAAGTTCTACCCACCAAAAATATTTATTAGTCAGAGGGTCCCCTTGGATGATTAAGACATACTATTATTTACCAGAAAACTGTATGATATGGAGCCATAGTTTTTGATTAATTGACTGGGATAAAAAAACAGAGCTAGAACACGACAAATGTGCAGCATTATACAATTGTTTTAAAACAGAAAACACAATATTTATTTGTAAAAGCTCAGCATGAATGTGACACTAGTAATACACTTTAGTCTTACATTCCCCCTTAATTAAATGCCCTACTTTACACACGTGTTCCACAACATGGCTGATGATGCCACAAACTGGAGAGCACCTAGCCTGAAAGTGGTCTCCGTACAACAGACGGCTGTCGAGTGGCGGGACAAGCTCGGCACCGGACTTAAAAACCCGGAACTGCTATTCAGAATCATCCTTGTGTAGTCCTACTTTACCTATTTGGTATATCTGTTCCTGATTGTTCTGCTTTTACTTCTGGCTTGTCGGACTATTTTCTGCCTTGCAATTTTGTACCTTGCTGACCTGATTTGTGTGCCATACCTGGCTATCCTGACCATCCGCTCTGTGTACCAACCCTGGCTTCGTCTGACTAAGCGCTTAGTGTACTGAACCTGGCTTTGGCTGACCATCTGTGCTCCATACCTGACCTGTCACTTTGTGGTTCGCTTCCTGGCATTTACCTGTAGTAGTACCTATACAGGTATCTATAGTGCTTTGCTACCGATACCCAGTGCCTCATATATATATATATCTGCCTACTATAGCTGAGCCTCCACACTGTGGGATCATCAAAGTCCCTGTCCTCTTGTCTAGGTATGTCAGGGCAAACTAATTCTGCAGTGTGTGTGCAACTGGGTAAGGGCAGTTGTGACAGGTAAACTGCGTTCCTCTAGGGCTTCAAACAGACCAGAAGACCAGAACTGTCAGTGCTGAAGTTTGGAAGTTTGAAAAAAAATAATCTTGCGTCACTTTAGGCTAAACATAGAAACATAGAATTTGAATGGAGAAAGGAACTAGTCTGTTCTATTCTACTGCTGTAAAGACTCAAACTTTAATCAGACCTCGGTCTTGACTTAGATCAAGGATAGCCATATGCCTATCCCATTTATGTTTAGATTCCCTTGCCGTATTACCCAGTACCGCTTCTGCATGGGGGCTGTTCCATTTTGCTTCCACTCTCTCAGTGAAGTAAAACAAGTAAATGCACACAAGCCCAAGATTATAAAGATAAATGAAGGTATCTTGATTATCCGATATCCTGTGCAAAGAAATTCTTTGCATGATGAATACTTACATACCACAAAAAAAGTCATAAAAGGCATTTTTATGAATTTTCTAAAGGAAACCAAATCAAAAGGTCTCGGCCTGTCATTCATTTGTTACAAAAGGGTATTGTGTCAGAATGAACAGACTATTGGAAAAATACACATTAGATTCTTGGTCTCCTCTTCTGTACTTGGAAGGCATGACAAAGAAATAGCAGTGCTGTTCGCAATTACTGACCAGTAAAATCAATGCAGATTTATAAGTAACTTACACTTCTACGAAATGTCTATAAATCCAACAGGTAATTTACAGCACTGCTTAACTCTGCTTAAAAAGGTAAACATCTAGAATGTATAAAATTTACACTCAATGAACCTTGAATCGGAGATGGGGTTGTCACTTAAAAACATGTAAGAAAAGCACACAGAATAACCAGTGGCTAGACGGTGGATTTGGGGTTTAAGGTAAAAGGCGTAAATGCTTGCTTTTAACTCCCGAGTGCCCGTTAACATGGGAGAATGTCTCCAACTGTCATATACTAGGCCCCCAGGCTTTGTGTGGTAGAGTCTCTTAAGATCAAAGCCATTTTTTTCCTTTATTGTTTACTGCAAGTATGTTTTGCTATTTCAAAAATGGATCAGGTGTGTGCTAAGCATGTTCTAAACTTGGCCCAAGTCCATAGACACTAACCGCACCTCACAATCTTGTGAAATGAATTTTTCCACTTGAAAGTCTGTGACAAATCTTCGTCAGCCCACGTTGACAACATTTGGCACCAGGTTAAAGAATAAACAGAAGAAACCGCTCTCAGGTGAGAAACAACCTTGAACATGGATTTTGTCTCCCAGCAGCCATTACCTTTAGATCAGAGGGGTGTCAAACTTCAAGGTTACAGGACCGCAACCTGGACAGAGTTTTAAGGATATCGTAGCTTGAGCACTGGTAGCTCCGTCACAATGGTTGCAACTAATTAAATCACTTGTGTATGGCCCTCGAGGCCTGGAGTTTGACTCCCTCCATTTAGATGTTACTAGATTCACTCACAAACATTTGTGATGCGGTCTTTCCTGTGTCTGCAATATACTGTAGCTTAGAACAAGCGACTTTATTATTAACGTTCATGCACTTTAACGTGGAAGCGTATCTGTTGTCTTAGAGAAATCAAGAGCTTTCTCGCTGGCGTGAGTTGAGTAAAAGACTTGTATCTTTCTTTAGAGCACTATGTCTCACTTTAAAATTTCTCCGCTATAGCCGCCCAAAGGTGTGAAATGTTGTTACTATTTTGTCTCCCTATAGTAGACTGCCTGATGCCCTAAGACGGGGGAAGAGAGGCTCATACCTCCTAGGCATGACACTCAGTAAATGTGTTCTTTGATATGTATTTATATTATATATTTGCTCATTATATATATATATATATATATATATATATATATTTATTTTTTTTATTTTTTTTAACAGCAGGAAAAAAACGGTTTGGTTCTAATTTGCCGTCAAATTCTATGTTTCTGTAGGTGCCGTCTAAGACTACAGCATGACATGGCATGAACATTTCCAGGAGATCTGCAGTTAAACCTCCCTGAATTTTCTATGCATTACGAAGGGCCGGTATGTTTCTCCAGCAAGCAAGGCTAAACTGGCACTACAATGATTACTTTGATGAGCTGACAAAAACCACACAGACCTAACCAAAGAAAGAACTCTGCCAACCAAGCTCTTCTTACAGCAAAAGCTTGCTGGGATTTGTCCTTCATAACACATAGTCAGAGAGATAAAATATTGAACTCTCATGCAAAGGCTTGCGTCAGTGAATGAACTCAACTAACTCTGTATTAAGAAGGGACAACCATAGTTACATATATATAGTTCATAAGGTTGAAAAAGACCTAAGTCCATCAAGTTCAACCCTTCTACCTAACCTTTCTATTCTTGATCCAAAAGAAGGCAAAAAAACCCTAATTAAGCTACTAAGAATTCTGCCATCAGGGCAGTTTGTCCTGCAAGGGCTGAGTTGGCCCTGCTTAATAACATTACATTTATTTAAAAAGCGCCAGTGGGATCATTTAAAGTTAAATGGTACAAAAGGAGAATCTTAACAAAATATAAAAAAAAATCTAGGTGTATTACATTAGATAACTGGCCTATTTGTGAGTAAGAAAAATAAAATCTCTGAAATACATTTCTTTAGCAATTGTGGCTTACATTTAAGCATCAGAATAATTTTGGTCTGATATACAAGCGTCTATTATAATAGACCCATGTAGCTGGACAAACATCCATCATCAAATTATTTAACGCTGATATTCATTCATTTACATGATTAGGTAGTGATCACCAAGGATAGATATTAATATTTCAAGGTATGTATCATTAATCGTTCAGTTGTATGATAGAGAGTGGGAAGCCAAGAGTCTGAAAAAGATGATTTACTAGTCTTTCCCAGTGGTGGATATAATGATCTTAATCTATTTACAGACATTAACAATTGCTATAAATACAGCCTATGTGTTTTTAGTGGTGACATTAGAGGCCCTTTCATGTTGTTTGTAGGCAACCTTTTCTTTCAGTTAATTGGCTCGTGCTGTTTCTTTTTCTGTAGTATGCCTACAATTTTGCCAAGACTAAACCACAAAAACCAACATTATAAATAGACTTCAGAAGGAAACCAAGCTATGTGTTCACAGATGTCTATGCAAAGCAACCTATGCTGTACAAGTTCACCATTAAACATCCAACAGCAGCATCAATACAAAGTAAATGCCTACGTAGGTATAAACGTTTTTCCTACCTGTATGCGTGCGCAAGTGGGCCTTCAGGTGGGAGCTCTTGGTATAGGTCTTTCCACAGCCTGCGTACTCACAAGTATGAGTTGCAGTTCTTTTCCTAGGCCAGGACTTGCGTCCTCTCTTGGGCTTAGTTTCCTCTGGCATACAGCCCCCGGGACTTAACAGCTCTAGAGGTGAAGAGGGGGGAGTCAGCATCACTTCTTGTTTCAATAGTTGCAAGTTTAAAGAGTCTTCAAAAATATTTATATAAGACTGACCTTGATACTGAAGCTGAGACGGAGGCAGCTGTGGCTGTTGCTGATCTGGCGGGAAGTGGGAGAAACTGGCAGAGGTGTGGTAGCCTGGAGGTACTGGCAGTGATGGATGGCTTAATGTCTGAGGGGATGCATGGCAATCTCTGACCATCAGCTCCTCTGGGGACAAGGGTTGGTTAGTCCTACTTGGTAGTCCCCTTCCAACTTGGAAATCAAGCTGCCCTTGTGGCTGTTGTACTTGCCCATCCATGGGGCATGCTACAGGGCAAGATGGAGAAGGCTCCTGCTTGATCTTTTGGCACATCCTGGGCATCTGGTGGCTGCTATAAACCATTGTACTGTCCATACCAGAGTTGCTTTTTCTAACACTGATGGAATGGCCATAATCACCAATGTCCACAGCTGTCTTCAATACAAATTTGCCCTGTAGGCTAGCTTGTGGCTGCTGCAAGTATACCGGGTCCAAGTCAGGTCTCATAAGCTCAGCCACAAACCCACCTGAAGGGGACACATCATTTATATCCGCCAGGTTGAAAGTAGTGGTGGGCACTGCAGTATCTCTAGCAGTGTACATGAGGGGGCTGGCGCTGGTGGGCTCCTGGCCACAACGTAGCTGGTAGGAGAAGTTACAATTGGCAGGTGAAGGGAGAGTAGAAAGACTATCTGGAAGAGGTGCAGCAGGTGGAGGTGATGAGGCAGTGGCAGAGGAGGATGAGGAAGAAGAAGCCACCAGAGACTCCTGGTGAACTAGGGAGTTTGACAGTATAAAATCAAAGTCTAGAAGTTCATTAAATTCTTCTTGTTCCCTTCGAGAACCCAACACTGGGGCTTCCCCCTCCAAGACCTCAAAGGGCCGAGATTGGTTCAGGATAGGATGTCTCTTCATGTGGGATAGCTCTTCTCTCCACCTCTGTAAAGAAAGTAAAAACAGGTGTTATATATAAAAAAAAAAATAATACAAAAAAAAAATATTGAGATGTTCTATCTTGGATAAAAATTACAACATAACAATAATTAACCATAACACTTAATGGTCTCAAATTTGGTGTTTTAACTAACAAACCACTTGACAAAAATTGACACGTACGTGACACAGTAGAAGAAGTAAGGAAGCGGTACGTGCGAAAATTTAAGTGTTCCGTGAAAAACTCTGAATGGCTCAAAGTTAAAACACGGATCTGTGTTTCATTTCTGCCTGCTGCCAAGTTGGAAAGCGTCAAAAAGTAAAAAATAAAATAAAAAGTGTTAAGAGATATACAGCATGTGAATATACCTTTCAAGTTAAAGAAAAATGCTCAGGGGTTGGCAGCGAAATACCTTTTTTTGGCAAATTTCATCACTTCGGCTAACAGCTACGAAGGTAACAAAAATAATCCCTTGCATTGAAGATAGGAGACTGGTGTTTGATATTATTTCATAGCAACAAACGGGATGGTAATTGGAAAACCGCTGTGTGCCTGAACAAAAATATACTAATTAAAGTTTCAATTCAACCAACAGCCTAAACATCAGCAGGCTTTGGAAGTTATGACTCAATGGCGCAATGTGTATTACATAGTTACATCTGTGAAAAATATTTTTGCTATCACTTATTACTTTAAGCGTCGGTTTTCATATTAACGTGAAGACAGAGAGCCTTTTCTTTCTAGCTCCATGCTATCACAAGGGCTTGAGTAAGGGCAACGATCAGACAGCAGTGCTGTGTAACAGAGAAACAATTCCAATATTAATAATGAAGGAGCTGGGGCTGGGGTGCAAATGGAGACGCTATGTTTTTCATCGCAATTAGCAATCTCGGTAAAGAGACCATCTGTAGAAGGTCTAAGGATGATGAGCCTCTGACTTTCGGTGACAGGCAACTTCTCAGCTCCAGCTATACTCCCAAAAATGAAATATTCTCACCATGCACGGCCACTATAATGTAATTTTTGACTTCAAGTACAATCGGGCAAAAGGTAACAGAAAGAAAATGTACAGCGGGGGATATGAAGCAAAAGGTAGCATGACGAGAGCTTTATTGCAGCTGGAATACCAATGGCTGGGAACAAAATGTTTTAATATAGAAAGTTTTATAAATACAGAAACGGGGATTTTTGATGGCAGATAAAAATCGTTTGTTAGTCTGCTCATTATTAAGAATCTCAAACCTTATTTAGTCCTTAGTTTAACCGTATGTTCAGGCTGGCATAATGACTAAAAACATGTACATTTTACTAAAAAGCATATGGCTGATATAACAATCAGTAAATGGACATTATTTCAATGTCAGCTCCCACGTAGATTGATACAGCATAACAGTATATTCGATTTTCAGGGAAAAACTAGGAAAAAAAGTTTACCATGATAAAAAAAAAATTATATATAGTTCATATTTTAGTGAGTTTGTTAAAATTGCCAAACCAATGTGTACATTCGTATATGTCTATTTACGTATCAATAGTGTGTGTATCGGACACACCAATCTCAATAAAGAAAATGTAGTGTTGTATGGTTTACTCAAAGCCACATTGTGTAATCTACAAGAAACATGTTTAGACGGGGCTGGATCATCAACTTCAAAAGTACGATCCTCAAAAAAAGAACTAGTTTGGCAGAAAGCTCACGTAATTACCTTAATCTAATAAACAACGCAAGCTGCGCCACTAAAAACATTATTCAAAATCGCTTCTTAGTCTCCGCAACCATAAAAAAAGCACACTCGATCTATCTGAAAAATTGCCATGTGAAATAATGAAGATTAAGGACAAAGTTAGAGTGAATGGACAGTGTTTGCAACTAGCAAAGGTGGCACCTATTTGAAAAAGGCATTTAAAAGGGTCAAACCCTGACTCGGTGAGTCAGAGATCATATATAAAGACACAGATACAGCAGCTACACTAAATCTAAGGGTGATTGTATGCAATTATACAGAAGTAGAACGTTTACAAAGTGATTGTGTGGAGTGCAATGCTGAACCGACCATCCCTGATCCAGATCAGGACTATGTATGGGTTAGGAGACAGGGTGCATTACTCGAGTATTGGGGGGAGGGTGGGAATTAAATGCCCCCCTCTGCAGTATTATAGAAAGCCAGTGTAAAAGGTTACATTGGTGCGTGCTTGAGGTGTGGTGGAGCGCCTCATCCTCCCTGCACATCGTCTCAGGATACTCACGTCGCCAACACTTGCCTGTCTCAGGACTTTGTCCTTGCCGGGGGTCCCCGCTGTAAAGGTGGAGATGGACGGCAGCAAGGTCCCGCTGAGAGCCATGTCACACTCACTGGGCGGCTGCCTGGGCACAGACACACACAGTCACATGGCAGCAGGGGCAGGAGGGCACATACGGCTACACTGGCTGCAGGGAGGGGGGATCGCTAATCAACCTGCTACTAGCATGCAAGACTGCGGCCCTTCCAACAGTAATCGTGTGTGTAATACATACAGACATACATTATATATAGGACTTGACTGTCAGGTAACCACTTTTATCTAGTTTATAGGAGTAATCAATCTATCAATTCATTCGCTTTCTTATTGTTAGTCTACAGGCACTGAAACAGTTAAAACAGGAGTAAGCTGAAACTTCTACTAAACACCACTCCATTGCAACTCAATACTTCCCCTTCAACGGCTTCGCACAAGTAACTAAAGTTCGGGCTCACGATGAAGCATGTCGAACCGGGTGCTTTCTATGCGGCATCTTCATGCCTACACACGTACCTCATGAATTCAGCACATCCAGAGGAAGCTCTCCTGGGCTTGACACGATGACAACAGGTAAATCCACATACGACACAAAAGTGCAAGCAGCGAGAACAGAGTAACAAATCCACACAGGGACACACGTATGTTGGGAAGACACACAACGAACGAAAAGCAGTCAAATAAGTCTACACGGCCTTAGGAGTGAGTTCCACAAGTACTTTATTATAAAGCAGCCTGGCAGTCGATGTAGTGAAGATGATGCGGGTCATGCACAGATTCCAGGAGACGGTGCATCGGGGATTCCCTGCACGGGGTAGCTGGCGGAGCCACGAGCTCCTGTCACACGAAGAGGCGCATGGGGATTCCCAGCAACGGCAGCTGCTGCCATGGGAGCCACCGTGGAACCCCTCTCTCGCAATTCCTTAGCTATAGTGCGCCGCGTCCCACCCCGCCGGCTTGTTAGCTGAAAAGTGTGAGGAGCGGCAGCGGCTGACATACCTTATAAGGGGAGGGGGCGGGGACAGAAAGTGACAGCGACTCCTTTCAGCTCCGCCTCCAACTCCCTTCTTACAACAGCCTCCGTCACTCTGCCTGCTTTACATAGGAGCTTATAGAGCGCTTGTTTTAACTATACGCACCTTACATAGGTTACTTTTCACACACAGCCCCAATTGTTCATACCGCTAATGAAAAGAATCACTTCGTAAGGTAGCCGCAATAAAATAATGTGTGAAGTTTTACACAAATATATTTATATAGGAGCTATATCATTTTTTTCGTGCGGCTGTGAGGAGATTAGCAGTCCGGGTGAGGGTGGATTTACTGGGTCACATTACCCGTATAACAAGCTGCGGTATATCCCACATTCACGTTTCAGCGCCCTCACTATTCACTATTATCACACCTCGTCTCATTAACACCGGCGAATGCAGATGTTAATACTTAGTGTACGGTAATTCCCCGGGCTGAACCACTTCACTGCCAAGGTAGACCTCGAGCTTTTTTGTGGCCACCCTCTAGTTGTAAAGTGAAATGGCCTGGCCTGCACGTGGGAGGGCCCGTAGAGACCGAGTGGAAGGCGGTATCCCGCTCGCGTGACGTCAGGCGAGCAGCTGGCTGGCAAGCGCACCTCGCACTCTGACGGCAGTCTCGGCGTCAGTGAGAGTTGGAGGTGCGGGAGAGGGAGCGGCCGGTCTTCGTGACGTTACTGGCTGTTTAGGCAGCCAAACAAGTTTGTTGGCCCTAGCAACGGCGCGCGACCGGATATGGGAAACACCACATCGGGGCCGGAGCGCGCCGCCGTGTGGGAAAGTTATCTTTTTCAGTCTGCATCCCGCCTTCTTCAGTCTGTGCGGGTGCAGCGAGTTGGTGTAAAAGGCGTCCTGAGTTAGTGAAGTGTAGTAAAGGTGCTGTCCCACCTACTCTTAAGGAATGTAAAACGTTTATAAAGAAATTAGGCACAGCCTTTTTAGTGTCAAGCCCTTTGCAGAAGTAATTCAAGTACAAATTTGCCTCCATAATATTTTTGTCTGGAATGCTTAATTGTCCTGTTAGGCAGTGACAGAGCAGAAGGTGCTGGTAGATGGTTGCCATAGAAACTTAAAAATGCTTGCTAAAAGTGTCTGTGTGGCTTTCATGTCATTTATAGGTAATAATGACAAATCTACACTTCCTTCCTTCAGTTCTGGAAGTATTTTTACTTTATACAGTCAATTCACCCAGCCAATGGATGATATATAAGCGCACAAGAAGGGATACCGCAGACAAATTTAGTGGGATCGTCAGGCAAAGCAAGTTTTGATATATTGAAAGAACGTAATCATGTATGGGATAGGCAAATGCGTACCTGGGAACTTTATGGGTCCAGCTATCCGGAGCCCCCCATTATTGCGCTGTTTAAGGGGGAGTGGAGCTTGTCAGAACGCAGCTCCCACGACCCGGAGTGTTCTGGTGGCGACCTGGAGAAGTGGCGCTTCTCCCAGAGTCTCCAGGTATAACCCAGGGGTTCCTAGTTATTGGGCATATGTCTATCCTCAATCTAAGATGGGACCAAGGAATGATTAAGGTCCGAGTCTCTACTATAGAGGAAACAGACAGACTAGATGGGCTAAATGGTTCATATCTGCTATTTAAATAAGCCATGCAGCTTCTACTCTTGCTAACTGTGCAAGGAGTTTCTTACTTTTGGAGATGATGGAGTTGATAGGGCAAAGGTGGTCTATCAATATGGCAAAATGGTATTTGTCCCAGGACCCCTGGTGGGAAGGGGGTTACCTTTGCTCCTTACTTGCTGCTGTGTCCACTGTCTATCTGCCTGTGACCTCTATCATGTCGCTTCAGACCTGATGAAGAGAGGATAACTCTCAAAAGCTTGTCTTTGAAATATTATGCTAGTCCAATAAAAAAGGTATCACTGCATACTCTGCAATACTAAGGTTACTATACTAAGTGTAATAGCCTCTCTGCAGAAGTGGTAGAATGTAACATAGTAAGGGGATATAAACATGCGCGGGATAAGCATGTGGCCATCCTGAATCTAAGACAAGATCAATGAGTGATGAGTCCTGAAAGCAGGAAGAAACTGGCAGCCTAGATAAGGTCGAGTGGTACTTGTCAGCCACTAAATTCTCAGTTTGTGTGTGCGGGTTACTGTGTCAGAGCCATGATATCACTAATATTGCTACTTTTGGTGTGAGGCGTTGAGGACTGGGTTATAGATCACTGCTATATAACATCTAATGTTTAAAGAAACACATTTTTTCTATTTTCAATTTTCTATTCATCTATACTATACATAATAATAGAAAATGTATGGTGGAACACAATTTATGTGTTAGTCATAATTATATGTAATCTTAAACTGGTACAGTTACATGAAAGAAAAAGATGAAAGAAAAAGTTTCTTTTTTCACATGAAAGCAAAATGTTCCTTTTTAAATTTTATGTTGTGCAGTATAGGCAAAAGTACTTTAGTTTTCTTATTTGATTTTCTCCACTTGTCTTGTATGCAATTATGTGATCGGTTTGTCTCCATCATCTATGCTAAAAGGTCCAACCAAATCACATTTTTGGTGTACTCAAGGCACTTGTACAGAATTGGGGTTATATATAGAAAATGTTGAACATTGAAAGTTTTAAAATAAGTCTTATCACCATATGAACCAATGGAAGGTTCCAATCAACAGGATCAATCCTTTAGCTGCTATATATGACCACTTTTTAAACATTTTACCACAACACCACAAAAGTCCATGGAGGAGATTTTGATGATGAGAACACCATTTCTGTTTTTTTGTAGCGACATTAAATATAATTTTTTTAGATGGACAAAAGTTTTAATATATAACTTTAAAAAAAGAGGAAGCTACAGAGGAAGCAGAGAGCCGCGCTTTAATAAATGCATTGTTTTAAATAAATTAAAGCTGCTTCAAATATTAAATTAGATTTAATATTTAAAACATAAAATCATTGCATTTTCCTCCTATAATGCTGAGGTTGCATCTACATAATCTCTCACCCGGAGTGACTGCACAAATCCTCAGATGCATCTCTCTGTACCCCCTTTTGCTTCCTGCATGGGACCAGAGCCTGTTTTCTTAATCCCGCTGAATTTCTGACCATTACCATCCACTCCAGCAACGTGTATGTTCCACTCCCGCCCGCTCCCACAAACATCATTCACAAACATTCATTCACTCATTCATATACTCACTCCCCCACCTCCTTACCTGACTACAGATTTCCTGCGCACTCCCACAAGGCTGCCTTCGCGTTGCTCGCACACAGCTTCTCTTCTCTTGTCAGAGTCATGTGACGTGACGTAAATTCATGTGACTCTGCTGGGTTCCTCGGCAGAACACGAGAAGAGACGATGTGTGGGAGCAACGCGAAGGCAGCCTTGCGAGAGTGTGCAGGATTACTGGGACCCACAGGTACATGTCTGAGCGCCCACAACACCTGAAAAACCGCCTGCACCCGCAAGTTTTTTGATGGGTCCCGTGGGACCCGCATCCCAATGCAGTCTCTACATGGGACTAGCTAGAAAGTAATCGTACTTAAAGCAGTCAATCAGTGGCATGAAAATGGGACCGTTTTGCTGCAGTTTCTTTTAAAGGTAGGTATTGTATTTTTTACAGACTTAATAAGTGCATATTAAAGTACCTTAGTATGTGTTCTTTGCAGGTGAGGCTGCATAGGACACTGGGTTGTCCCTTTAACACGGCAGGCCTCTTACCTTAGGGACATACTGTAGTTTTGGAAGGCTGACAGCATTATTTAGGCACTGCAATAGATCCATACAGTCGAGACAGTGGAGACAGCACTCCACTGTCTCGACTCTCTCCTCTACAGTCTATCCTAAATGCCGCTGCTAGGCTCATCTTCCTTGCACGTCGCTCCTCTTCTGCTTCCCCCCTCTGTGAATCCCTCCACTGGCTCCCAATTACCTTTAGAATTAAATTTAAGATCCTGGTACTGACATATAAGGCCATCCATAATACCGCTCCTCCGTACATTTATGACCTCATTAGCAAATACTCTCCTACTCGATCCCTACGTTCCTCCCATGGGCTAAGGCTCTCCTCCTCACTCATCACCTCTTCCTTTTCCCGTCTACAAGATTTCACTCGAGCTGCCCCATATCTCTGGAACCTTCAGCATTCACCCTCCCTCCCGACATTCAAGAAACATCTAAAAACCCACTTCTTCAGAGAAGCTGCACCATCTTAGCTGCTAGAACTTCCTTGTCATCGATACAACCACCACACTACCTCTCACCCTTTCTTTGTGCCTTATGTTTGTCACCCCATTTCCCTCTAGATTGTAAGCTTGCGAGCAGGGCTCTCTCCACCAAATGTATCGGTTTGTCTTAGTCTGTCAATTCTTGTCATATCCCTTGAATTTATGTATTGTATTAAGCGCTGCGTAAACTGTTGGCGCTATATAAATAAAGGATAATAATAATAATAATAATAATACAGAACCCAGAAACTTAACACTCAGACAGTAACTGTCAAATCAATAAACTTTAGTCCTTTGCCAATTAAAATCACATTGGTATTACTACTTTATTTTTTAATGACCACATTTGCTTTGGTTGGCAATCATGTAAACATTGCAAAAAAGCACATGTGTTGTTCCTTCCCGGCTGGAATTACCTGGCTGACTTGATACTCTTGATACAGTTTTGTGACAGAACAGGTACTTGGATGTTCCATACTTTATGTATGAATAAGAACACAAATGACACTGACAAACAGGTTCATGCCTCGCATATACTTTATTTGTCTTAACATCTAAACAGTGGTGGCTCTAGGAACAATATATAGAGGGGGCACATAAGATACCACAGTAAAAATGGGGGGGCATTAATAATTTCCACCATTAAATCATACCACTGAAAAAAACATATATATAATATATATATATAATGCCAAAAGTAATGTGCTATGGAATGATACTTTTGTTATTGGACCAACATAATACTTGGACATTCAACATGGGAAGCTTGAAGTCACAATTTATTTAGACTAAACCTTGAAATAAATATTATAGAGTAAATAACACAATACCTTAACTTTTCCACTAAAATATTTCAGGGCCTTGAAGTGACTACATATTCAGGAGGACATTTTATCTCTGGATAAGTAAAAATGAAATAGTTCCTACTGTAAGTTAGGTGCCAGGAAACAGATGACCAAACACACTTTCAGGGTCCTGCGACCCGTCGCGGTAACTTACCTGGATGCCCGCTACCCGCGGGCATCGGATCCGGCACATCGTCCTCTGCCTCCTCTGTCCGTCTGGCTTCTGCCCCGTTCTAACTTTATTGTTCCCCGAACACTGTTCGCGGGAACTCGCTGCAGTAGCTTTCCACTCGGGGGCAGAGCTTCCCCGAGCGGCAAATTTAAAACCGAGCACTTAGCTTTGCTCAGCGCTCAGTTATTGTGCTTACCTGCTACATCCTGAGTGCGTTTTCCTTGTGTTATTACCGTGTACCTACCTGGCTTTCCTCTGACCTCGCTCCTGCCTTTCCCTTATCAACTAAACGGCTCGTGATTTATCTGTGCATTTACTGGCTCTCCTTTGACTACGAATCTGCCTGACCCTTTTGTACCTCACTGCCTGCTCGTGTACCGTACCTCGGCTCGTGTCCGGATTCTGAATCTGCCTGACCCTTTTGTACCTCGCTGCCTGCTCGTGTACCTTACCGTGGCTATCCTGACTCTGCCTGGGCCTTGTCTGCTAAGTGCCTCTTCCTGCATACTGAGCTTCGTTTCCCTATTTGTCATCCTTCTGGATTGTTCCTAATATATCCTGACACACACACACACCAGGACAGGCACTGTCAGACCAGCATCCAAACACACACACCAGGAGAGGCTGTGCCGCACCGACACCCAAACACACATACCAGGACTGACTCTGCCATACCGACACACACCAGGACAGGCTCTGCCACACCGACACCCAAACACACACACCGGGACAGGCTCTGCCAAACCAACAACCAGACACACATACACCAGGACAGGCTCTGCACACCGACACCCAAACACACCAGGACATGCTCTGCCACACCGACACCCAAACACACATACCAGGACAGACTCTTCCACACTAATACCCAAACACACACACACTCCAGGACAGGCTCTGCCACAATGACACCCAAACACACACCAGGACAGGCTCTGTCACACCAACACCCAAACACACACACACACCAGGACAGACTCTGCCACACCGACACACACCAGGACAGGCTCTGTCAGACCAACACCCAAACACACACACACCAGGACAGGTTCTGCCATACCGACACCCAAACACACACACCGGGACAGGCTCTGCCACACCGACACCCAAACACACACACCGGGACAGGCTCTTCCACACCGACACCCAAACACACATACCAAGACAGGCTCTGCCGAACCAACACCCAGACACACACACCAGGACAGGCTCTGCCACACCGACACCCAAACACACATACCAGGAAAGACTCTGCCACACCGACACCCAGACACACACCAAGACAGGCTCTTTCACAACAACACCCAAACACACACACACACCAGGACAGGCTCTGCCACACGGACACCCAAACATACACACACCAGGACAGGCTCTGCCACAACGACACTCTTTTACACACACACACACACCAGGACAGGCTCTGCCACACCAACACCCAAACACACATACCAGGACAGGCTCTGTCACACCAACACCCAAACACACACACACCAGGACAGACTCTGCCACACCGACACACACCAGGACAGGCTCTGTCAGACCAACACCCAAACACACACACACCAGGACAGGTTCTGCCATACCGACACCCAAACACACACACCGGGACAGGCTCTGCCACACCGACACCCAAACACACATACCAGGACAGGCTCTGCCGAACCAACACCCAGACACACACACCAGGACAGGCTCTGCCACACCGACACCCAAACACACATACCAGGAAAGACTCTGCCACACCGACACCCAGACACACACCAAGACAGGCTCTTTCACAACAACACCCAAACACACACACACCAGGACAGGCTCTGCCACACGGACACCCAAACATACACATACCAGGACAGGCTCTGCCACAACGACACTCTTTTACACACACACACACACACACACACACCAGGACAGGCTCTGCCACACCAACACCCAAACACACATACCAGGACAGGCTCTGCCACACCAACACCTAAACACACATACCAGGAAAGACTCTGCCACACCGACACCCAGACACACACACCAGGACAGGCTCTGCCACACTGACACCCAGACACACCCGGACAGGCTCTGCCACAACGACACAGAGACACACGCACCAGGCAGGCTCTGCCACACCGACACTCAGACACACACACACCAGGACAAGCGCTGCCACACTGACACCCAGACACACAGACCAGGACATGCTCTGCTACACTGAAAACCAAAAACACACCAGGACACATTCTGCCAGACCGAAACCCAGACACACAAACAGCAGGACACGGTCTAAGACACAGACATCTACATCAGGATGGATTTTCCACACTGCATTGTTTATACCCCCGTAGTGTTTTTGCCCCTTGTGTATTGATGCCTCAGGCAGGAACCTTTTAGTATTAATTAATGTGGTGCCCCCACACCCTTGTATAATCACCTCCAGCCAGCACTATTTGTATTAATACCCCCAGCAAGCCCCTCCCTTTATTATTGATTTATATGATGGCCCCAGCTGCCCCCTTGTATATTGATACCCCCTCACCCTTGTGTATTGCCCCATGTGTATTTATGTCCCCAGCCAGCCACCGAGTATTAATGCCCCTAAACCAAAGCCCCCCTAGTATGTCAACAAGACTAATGCCCCCAGGAAGCCAGACCCCTCCTTTGAATATAGGTCCTCATTCATTAAAATCCCACCCCACAACTTATTTTTAGTACTATAATTATTTCTCTCCTGGCTGTCTTCCTTGCTGAGTCTGCCTGCTCTGTGCTCTCCTCCAGGGCACTGACTCTGACTGCAGTGCACACAAGGAGCTCGTGAGCCTGCCCCTGCCCCAATTAGCGTCACGTCTTCAAGGGGGCGGGATGAAGAGCCTCATTACACCGGGGCGGCCACATTAACAACATTGTGTACCACACCTCCAGTGTTCCACCTGTCCCCGGATCAATTGGCCCACTGGGAAATCTCCCAGCTTCCTGCTAGGCAAGTTCAGCCCTGGTCCAATGGGCAGTTCCAAATTCGGTGGGGGGGGCAACATGGGGGGGGATAACCTGGGGGGGGCAGTCACCCCCCTTGCCCCCTTGTAGCAATGCCACTGCATCCAAATAATACAATTGACAAAGGAAAAATATTTTACACTTTACATAGCGTCATGATATAATCTCATGATATAACCTCATGATATAACGGTGGATAATTGAAAAGAGGAACAGTTTAGCAAAGTTTTGGAAGATTGGAATACTTTTTTTCATAGTTCAAATACACAACCTAGCAAAATGAGTCATGTTGAGAAATAGTTTTCAACGTTCAAACAGTTTGGGTGATGGTAATAGGAAATCATTTATAGCACTATATAAAAATAAATCAGCAAATCATTTCTAGGAATTTTTCTATTGGGATCTCAAAACTTCTGCAGATAGCCACACCTTGTATTTTGAAAATATGACTCCTGTGATTTTAAAGGGTATTGTCTGATTTTAATACCCGTCACATAGCCTAAGGAAATATCAGCAAGTATTGTCAAAACTCATTCTTCAAGTACTGAAACTGTGCTGTAATGATGCTCTCACGCAATTCACTCACCATTACATTGACTGTAAACTCGAATGATGTGGTGTGTAAAAGCAGCTTGAACAAAAGAAAATCTCTGTCACCAGGGCCTTGCCTCCTTAATTGCACTTCTGTTTCTATATGTCTGATTTAGAAACAAATATACATTTGACTCTTAATGCCAATTGCCATTTCATTCTACATATTATTGCATATTAATACCTCTGCCATAGAGGTAGTAGTTTGAAATACCCTACCCAGATTATGCTTGCCTTCGTATTATTTTAACACTAAAGGGTATGTGTTTTCCTTTAAACAAATATTGTGTTATACCATTTAACTGGAGTTCTATAGGTGGAAACCTTTACTTACTTACCTACCTATTTATACTACCGTTAATAACTATTGTAGCTTGGAACGGGTGATTTTTAATGGATTATCTTTATGGACATATAGATGCCCTTTATCAGCAACCATCACTACTGTGTTACAATGGCATGCTGTGTTAGCTAATCCAGCTTTTATATTTATTTATATATATATATGTATATATATATATATATATATATATATATATATATATATATAGTGCTCTCCACAAATATTGGCACCCTTTGAAAATATGAGCAAATAAGGCTGTAAACCTTTTGATCTTTTCTTTAAACAGTACTCTAAAATACTCTGCTCTCATGGATATCAAGCAATTGTTAAATATAAGTGTAGCACAATTATTGACACTCCTATAAATTAATGAGAAAAATACAATGCAGTGGTATTTTACATTTTTAGTACACCTGGTGGACCAGGAACAGCAAATTGTTCAACTGTGACTTTCCTGTTTCACAGGGGTATAAATGTTGGGTAACACATGGGCCAAATTCCCTTAGTAATTTATCACCAAGGAATTTATCACCAAGGAATATGATGTGCAGCAAAATGTTGTTGAGCTTCACAAAATGAGAAGCAGCTATAAAAAAATACCAAAAACATTGAAAATGCCCATTTCCACCATAGGGGCAATAATTAAGAAATTCCAGTGAGTTATATTGTCCCAATGCACTATAAAGAGGATGGTTTAAGTGGTTCAGATGTTGAATTGCAGAAGTTGCATCTTGGGGGTGTTACAGGCCTCAGTAGAAGTTAAGGTTAATGACTGTTACAGGTCTCAGTAGAAGTTAAGGTTAAGGATTTAACTACGCAGTACTAGTAGTTTCTGTTACATAAGATTTTTTTTAATGTTTTAAGATTAGAATGTTTTGGCTATTCTGTAAAAATGATCAACAGCTCGGCCTTGGTGATTTTCCTCTCCTGATTCTCTCCTGAGTTTTTTATGACCGTTAGTACTCTTTTTGAGGTAGCGATACGCAGGTCTAGTTACAAAATCTTATATATATGTAGACCTTTGTTTATACTCTGGGGCAGACCGAGAGACTGAAGCGAGACTTCATATCGAGACTGACTGGTATGTTTATTTTTATTTTTTATGCATATAAGCTTTAACAGGCATTCTATGTTATACTCTGTTTTAATTTTGGATTTCTGTAATTTTTATTATTTTTAAATAAATAATTACTATTTTGAATTCTCAGTCCTTTCTTATAATTGTGCTCACGATTTCATCTATTGAATGTGAGACCTATCCACATGTATAAAATTGAAATTTGGTAACTTATCACTTAGGGTGGAGAATAACCTCTTTTTAAGACATTACATGGGAGGAAAGGTGTGAACCTATCACAATTGGCGCCCAACGTGGGGCTCGAGAATTCTAATTTTTTTATATTACCCAGATATATTTTATACCGCGGTCCTCTTATACGTAAGGGAAGGTACTTTCAATATCATGGCGAATAATTTTGCTGATATACAGCGATTAAATTCATTGTGCAGATTGCAACAAGGCAGAGATGTGCAAAATGATGAAGTTTTAGCACTTGAAATACAGTATGGTCCCTGGGGATCAGGAGCTAGATACTGTTTAATCCGTGTATTGTTGTTAGGACCAAATGGAGTTGTTTTGCAAACCCCTATGTTTAAAACAATTACGCAGCATTATCGGACTTTTTAATTACGCAATGTTGTTTATTCCAAATTTTAATATTCTAATAGCACCATTACATGCTGCTGTTTCACGAGAAATAAGATCACAACAAACTAAAACTCCCTTTCAGTGGAATATGAAGGAGGAAAAAGCTTTACAAGATTTGTTGACAGCTGTAAATAATGCTGATTATTTAACACAAAGAGAGCCTACACAACCGCTATCTGTTTATGTTAGTATTTCTTCTGAGGCAGCATATATACGTATTTACAATTCTACTGAAATTGTTCCGATTGTACTTTTATCATATGTATTTACAATTACAGAAAGAAAATACTTGCCGTTAGAGAAGTTACTTACTGCGGTCACCGTAGCTGTGTTGAAGTCTAGAGACTTAGCTCAAGGTCAGAATATTTATATTTACACTTCTGTTGCTTCACTCGCAACTTTAAAAAAAGAAACAATCCCTGAAAAAAGGGCTTTTAAATGTCGATGGTTAAAATGGTTAACTTTATTCGAAGACCCCCAGCTTCATTTTGTGTATGATGCTACGCTACCCATGTTGGATGATCTTCCAACATTGTATAATAATGTTCAGTGGGAAGCACAAAAGCATCCAACTGATTTCTATACTTATCTATATTATACAGATGGTTCAGCAGTTAACTCCAACAAGGAAGGGGTTAATAGATCTGCGGGGGTAGGCATTGCTAAATACTCCTCGGATATGAGTCTGTTAAAAACTTGGCAGCTCCCGATAGGAGATCATTCGTCACAATATGCTGAGATATATGCATTGGTTTTTGCATTAAAAGAAGCTTTAAGTGATAAGGGTCCTGTTCTTGTTGTTACTGATTCTGCTTATTTAGCACGATCTGCTAATGAAGATCTTCCTATATGGAGATCAAATGGTTTTCTCACGGCTAAAAAGAAGCCGTTAATGCATATTGCGAAATGGAAAGCAATTTCTGCTTATCTCAATCATAAGCCTGATATTGAAATCGTACATGAACCGGCTCACAGGAAGCTAGGTTCGTCTGCTCACACACTGGGTAATCAGCTTGTTGATTCTCTCGCACAAGCTGTTAGTCAAAAATATGCTGTGAACCAAGTTAAAACCAGGTCACAAGCAAAACCAGCCAGTCTCGATGCAGAGTTAAATGCCTGTTTGGATGATTCCAGACCTAATCCACCTGGATATCCAAAAATATATGCATATAAAGTGCAAGATGAACACTGTATTGTCACTATTAAAGAAATTGATTATATCCTTCCACCTAAAGAAGAAAGGGTTCGAATTGCCAATAAAGCACATGCAAGTATTGGTCATCCACATTTGGGACGTGACAATGTTCTTCAAGCACTTAAGAAAAAATATTGGTGGCCTAATATGAGAAAAACGGTGTCATATGTGGTAGGTAATTGTAAACCATGTTTGTTAGTTAACAATCCTAACCATCAAAATCCACCACATATTGTTAAAGAAATTCCTAACAAACCTTTTGATCTAATTTATCTTGATCATATTGGTCCACTGCCACCTTCTCATGGTTACCTATATGTGTTAGTATGTGTTGATGCCTGTACTAGGTTTACTTGGTTGTACCCCGTACGTGCTACGAATTCTAACACCACGCTTAGTTGTCTCAATTTTTTGGTAGGTGCTGGAAAACCAAAGATCTTACACTCGGACGGCGGTCCGGCTTTCACAGCTGTGAAAACCCAAGAGTGGGCTCGTGCCCTAGGTATTAAATGGGAATTCAGCTCCCCTTACCATCCTCAAAGTAGTGGGGTTGTGGAAAGGAAAAATGCCGAAATAAAACGACTCCTAACCAAGTTGTTGTATTCTCGTCCCACACAGTGGTACCCATTGTTACCTCAGGTACAACTAGGTATTAACAATATTCCTGCTTCAAATTCAGGTAAAACGCCTTTTGAATTGATGTATGGTGTTTCAATGAATACTGACTTTGTTGACTCTTCTATTTCTGCACCAGGGAGACTAGAACAATTATCTTTTCTACAGGAGTTGCGAGACGCTTTGTCTCACCCTGCGTACGCACCAGATACCACACATGCATGGACTCCACAGGTTGGCCACTTTGTCCAGGAGAGGGTATCTATTATAAAGCCCTTACGACCACGTTGGAAGCCTCCAGCAGAGATTAAAACTGTTATTAATGAACGGACTTTTATTATAGTTGATAAACAAGGCCGTCAAAGAACTGTGAGTATTGACAATTTAAAACCTGTTCCTTTATCCTGTGATATTCAGCATGGAGGAGAAACCACCTCTAACTTACTCTCAATGGCTGACCATGGCAAATGTGCAGACACAGGAAAACCAGCAGGACACCTTGTTTGAATATCAATCGTGTGCCACGGAAGATGTGCAGACATCAGGTGAGAAAGAGACTTTCATTGATATACCTGATTGCACTAAAATGCCTTCTTTGAAGCAAAAACATGTCTGTGGATTTTACAATAAGACCCCAGTAAGTCTGAGAAAACTGGGTTACTTTTTTCTTGCATTTTTCATCCTGTTGTTGTTGATAACTACAATCTGTGTTGCAATTCTTCGCATTCAGTGGTATTTTATCACACAACGCCCTGGAACCACCCTGACATGGAATCAGACCCAAATTCATCCAGGTATTGGGAATGCTAAACATGTACATAAAAGAGCTTTGATGTCTAATAATGTTCCTGTGAATGTACAGGTTACAGGACTTGAACAAGGTCTGTACTGGAAACCATATCCAACACCTATTGTGGAAAAGAAGAAAGTCCTGGGTATATCCCAAGTGGTACTTATAGACTCTAATATTCTTGCAAAAACGGCTGGAATTGTTTCTGATGAAGGACGTGCTCTGGTAAAGTTATACCTAGATGACCAGATGAAAAAGGTACAAGCTGTTACCCTGCCATATAAGTTGCCTTTACAGGACCACCGGAAACAACAAACATATAGAGAAAAGATGTGTTATGTTTCTCTTGGACATTGTTATTTTGTTGATTTTCAAGGTGTACGAATCTGGCCAACACCGGAAATAAAAGCTGATCAGTGTCCCCGTCCAGGTACTACACAGGACAAGGTAACATATAAAGGTTATCCTATTTTTTATTTGAATACAGGACAAACTACTCAAAAAGGATTTGTCCCCTTCAGAAGGAATGACACACGTATTGATTTTTGGGAAGATGCAGAAGAGGAGGAATATCGATTTCCTGGAGGTGTAAGACCTTATAAAGGTGCTGTTTTTTGTTCTAATTTGCTTTACTCAGAATGGTGGAAACCAGAACTTTATGATGATGATGGCTATGACGCCTTGATGAAGAAATTATATATTGAGGTACAAAATCCGGAAACAGGTGAATTAAAGAGACAGGCGTTACCCCCTGAGTGGCAGGCAAAAGGATGGAAAAAGTTATTTCGCAGTCTGACGGAATGGGATATTTGTACAATGCCAAGATTTCCCTCATTTTTGAATACATCGTATTTTAGTCACTCTTGCAAAGGAAAAGGTAATCCGTGTGGTATTACTTACGAAAGTTTGATAGAACAAGGAATATGTGATCCAAACATTCCTTCACAGGTTTATAGATGCACTTCTTGTTCATTTTTTTACAATTTGACTGATAATATTTTCAAGTGGCAGCCTAAACAAATCGACCAAGGATTTTTACATTACAGCGGACTTCCTGGTTTTTGGTGCGTACAGAAATCTAAATTTGTTAAAGCAAATTATACGGTTTACTCCCTGTTTCAGAAATGTTTGACAGACAGCACCATATATGATGTGGAAACTGTGATAAAAGGTATACAGGATAAAATGAACGTATATATTGGTACTGATGACAAACCATGTGAGTATATACAGTGTAAAACAAAAAATATCGCTGATATGCCATATGCTGAAGCAGTGTGGGGAACAAATAACACATTTGAAAATATACATTATCAAAACAACATTACACAAGAAAGTGATGAATGTGAAAATGTTTTGTTAACGAGACGACGGTTGCTAAATAATGCAGAAGTTTCAATAACAACTGGTCATTTGCTAAGTGATGCTGTTTCTATTATTAGCTACGTCTCCGATGCTAATGATGAAGAGTTAAAAAAGAAAGTTTTGTTGTTAAAAGATCATTTAATAATTTTTATATCTGCTGCGATGTCAGATTTTACTGTTTTAGCAGAAGAATTAAGAGCTTTAATGGTACTTAATAAGTTAACAGCTATGAGATTAACCCTTCAAGGGGAACAAATTGATACCACATTATTAAATGTGACATGGATTCAAAAACAATTAGGCTTGAGTGAAAGACAAACTGAAGTTTTAACTCATGTATCGAAACTCAGGGTTTATGATATTAACGAACTTAAGCATAGACAAATGAGAAATCCTGATGATAGTCAGTGGGAATTGTTTTTGTACTATGAATTGATTATCCCTGGTGATGTTTATACTACTAACTGGGAACTTGATAATTTTGGACATTTGATTGAAACTGCTGATGATTTAGCTTTAATGCAAATTAAACAGCCATATGATTACATTTCCTATAAATGTGGAGAACATTTTTATCTTAAAGTTGAGAAATGTACAGAGATAGGATATCTTGTATGTGGTGAAATTTATAGTGTTTTGCCTTGTGGAGTTGATGGTAAGGGATCTGATTGTGAAATTACTGTGCATCCGGTAATTGCTCCCTATACTCGAATTGAGTCATTATCTAATGGTTCTTATCTGGTTTTAAGCAGTACAAGTGAATGTAATATTCCTTCTATGCAACCATCAATTATTACAGTAAATACCTCTGTTGAGTGTTTTAATATAATCTTCACCCCGCCATTGCAGACCCAGACAGTTTTACAAATACTGCGATTTGATGTTCCACATTTTGTTTTGCAGCTGCCATATATGACTGCATTTTTGGCTCATTTGAAATCTATGAAAATAATCATAGGTACCACCCATGATGCTATAGATGTATTAACGCAAAAGATACATTCTGAGTTATTACGTATAGATATTCATGAAGGAGATTTTCCTCAATGGATGCAGAACCTTGGTAAAGCTTTAAAATCATTATGGCCTGGAATGGGAAAAGCTATTTCTTCTGTAGGAGAAGGATTAGGAAAATTGGGAAATGGTATTTTTGGTAGCATTGGTAACATATTGAGTATTTTTGGGTACTTAAAACCACTGTTACTGCTAATATTTGGATTATTTCTATTTGGTGTTATATGGCGATTATTTTCCCTTTTGCCTAAAGGTAAACAAGTTCGAAGAAGATGAATTCTGCAGCTTTTGACAGGCTCATAAGAAACATTTTTAATACACCTGTTTTAACTTCCAGGATACTAGTGGATTTGTGGACACACTTCCTGTTGGGTGTGGAAGTTAGAAAGAATCAAGATGTAGTAACGTATGACCTGTCTTACCGTTGCGAGATATGTAACACCAAAATAAGTGACGTTAATAATCCTTATGTGTTTGATGATCTTGTAGGATTAGTCGTACTTCCCATGATATCACAGAGATATTGGGACATTCTTTGGAATCATTATAGCCATTGCAATGATACATCCTCACAACAAACGGAATTGCAAAGCCTCCCACAGAGTCCCACGGAGACGGAATCTCAAGGTTCAGGAGACAGCACAGTACTCATATCTCCAGCTGTCTCCAGCGGTGAACAAGATACAGACTCCAGTGAATATGAAAGATTTTCTATATCACCTCCCATTACAATCAGTGAGTCCGTTGTTGATTCTGACACCGAAGGGAACTTTACTTTCGAGGAATCTCAAGACCAATTACATTTTTTGGCAGCTCATGGGTTCGAGGAATTTTTCTAATCCATCGTTCTTTGAATGTGTCAATAAAGACAAACAAATTTTCCAATTGATATTACAAACTAAACAAGAAGGACTTCTCAATATTGTAAGCCATGGAACTTTTGGTTGCACAGTCTTGCTTGCTTGCAATGGACCTCCTCATGAGACTTGTTTTGGTGGGATATGGAGAAATACTTTGTTGCATCTGTATACAGAGTCTTATGCATTTCAGTTGGGTGATTTTTATCAATTGCAGAGTTCTCATGAAAATATAACTTGTGATCATGTATGGTGTTCACATTGTAAATGTTTTGTTTTTCACGAAATCGCAGAAACACCTTTCTTTTTCTTTTTCACCAATAGATTTAGAATGTGGTGATTCTAATCTTGTTGATTAATTTAAGTTAATGTTATTAGCTGGACCGAGTAATCACGATTCTTCTGCCCAGCTAATGGAGAGGGACTGTTACAGGCCTCAGTAGAAGTTAAGGTTAATGACTGTTACAGGTCTCAGTAGAAGTTAAGGTTAAGGATTTAACTACGCAGTACTAGTAGTTTCTGTTACATAAGATTTTTTTTAATGTTTTAAGATTAGAATGTTTTGGCTATTCTGTAAAAATGATCAACAGCTCGGCCTTGGTGATTTTCCTCTCCTGATTCTCTCCTGAGTTTTTTATGACCGTTAGTACTCTTTTTGAGGTAGCGATACGCAGGTCTAGTTACAAAATCTTATATATATGTAGACCTTTGTTTATACTCTGGGGCAGACCGAGAGACTGAAGCGAGACTTCATATCGAGACTGACTGGTATGTTTATTTTTATTTTTTATGCATATAAGCTTTAACAGGCATTCTATGTTATACTCTGTTTTAATTTTGGATTTCTGTAATTTTTATTATTTTTAAATAAATAATTACTATTTTGAATTCTCAGTCCTTTCTTATAATTGTGCTCACGATTTCATCTATTGAATGTGAGACCTATCCACATGTATAAAATTGAAATTTGGTAACTTATCACTTAGGGTGGAGAATAACCTCTTTTTAAGACATTACATGGGAGGAAAGGTGTGAACCTATCACAGGGGCAGAAAGTCTCTGAAACTAAAATCCAATGTCACCTACATCACCACAGGTTGTTTGGGAGGGTTTCAAGAAAAAAGCCTCTACTCTCATTTAAAAGCAAACTCAACGGTCTTTAGTTTGTTAGACACTACTTGAACTTCAAATGGAATAGGTTTCTATGGTCAGATGAAACTAAAATAGAGCGTTTTGGCCAGGGGCATAACTAGAAACCTCAGGGCCCCGGTGCGAGAATCTGTTAAGGGCCCCCCCCACCCCACCCCCAACCCATCTATCTCTTTCTCACGATCTACCCTCTCCCTCCCTACCCCCCTTCTCATGATCTACCCTCTCCCTCCCCCTTCTCACGATCTACCCACTCCCTCCCTACCCCCCTTCTCGCAATCTACCCACTCCCTCCCTACCCCCTTCTCCCGATCTACCCACTCCCTCCCTACCCCCCTTCTCACGATCTACCCACTCCCTCCCTACCCCCCCTTCTCACGATCTACCCATTCCCTCCCTACCCCCCCTTCTCACGATCTACCCACTCCCTCCCTACCCCCCTTCTCACGATCTACCCACTCCCTCCCTACCCCCTTCTCACGATCTACCCACTCCCTCCCTACCCCCCTTCTCACGATCTACCCACTCCCTCCCTACCCCTCCCTTCTCACGATCTACCCACACCCTCCCTACCCCCCCTTCTCCCGATCTACCCACTCCCTCCCTACCCCCCTTCTCACGATCTACCCACTCCCTCCCTACCCCCCTTCTCACGATCTACCCACTCCCTCCCTACCCCCCCTTCTCACGATCTACCCACTTTGTAGGTCACTTACCGTCGCCGGTGCCACCGTCGCTGCTGCTGCAGCCGCCGCAGCCGCCGCCTGCCTCAGCGCTGCCCAGAGTGCTGTGTTGGGAGCGTGAGGCGTTTGTCTCGGGTGCCGGCGCTCAGCGTGAAGTGCCGGCACCCGAGACAAACCTCACACTCCCAACACTGCACTCTGGGCAGCGCTGAGGCAGGTGGCGCCGGCTGCGGCAGCGGCGACGGCGGGAGCGGCGACGGCGGCAGCAGCGACGGGGAGCGGAGGTATCCTGGATTTCTGTCAGTCAGGGGGGCCCAAGAGTTGCCGAGCGGTCGTTTTCAGCAAACGGCAGACTGGCAAAACTCCAGGGCCCGGTCGCATGACTGCGACCCCGGTAGTTCCGCCACTGGTTTTGGCAATAAACACCAGAAGTGGGTTTTGTATACACAGGGAGGTAGCCATATGGTAAAGTACTGCATGCCTACAGTTAAATATGGTGGTGGTTCTTTAATGTTTTTCTTTTTTTGCCAGAGGACCTGGACATTTTGTTAGACTCCATGATATCATGTATCCTATCAAATATCAACAGATATTAAATAAACACCTGACTGCCTCTGCCACAAAGCTTACAATGGGTCATGGTTGGATCTTCCAGCAGGACAATGATCCAACACATCCATCAAAATCCACACAAAAAGGGTTTACTGACCATAAAATCGAGGTCCTATCATGGCCACCCCAGTCCCTTGACTTGAACCCCATATAAACCCCTGTGGGTTGAACTGAAGAGGAGGATCCAGCAGCGTCTACCTCAAAATGTGAAGGATTGGTCTCAGATCCCTTGCCATGTATTCTCCAACCTCATTAGGCATTATAGGAGCAGGGCCGGCCTTTGGGGTGTGCGACCTGTGCGACCGCACAGGGCGCCACACTCCAGGGGGCGCCGCCGCGGGGTCCGCCGCCGCCGCAGCGCGGTCCGACGCCACTGCCGCCGCGGGGTCCGCCGCCGCCGCAGCGCGGTCCTACGCCACTGCCGCCGCGGGGTCCGCCGTAGCGCGGTCCGACGCCACTGCCGCCGCGGGGTCCGCTGCCGCCAGTATGGGGGCACCCGGCACCCCTCCAGAGACGGACAGTAATGTCCGCCGCTGGAGGAGCAGGCTCGCAAGGGAGCAGTATCGTAGGTCTTTAACAGACCTCCGATACCGCTCCCTTGTGATCCCCGCGGCAACAGCTGCTGTGCGCCGGGGTTTGCTGTCAGATCCCGGCGCACAGCACTGAAGCCGCGCCCACCGGTCTCCGTGCCCTCTGACCCGGAAGAAGAGAAGACAGAAGAACTAAGAAGAAGAGCGAAGAGGAGGCAAAGAAACTGAAAGAGGAAAGGTAGGAAAGCATAGAGTGACAGTGAGAGTGGATTGGTGTATATGTGTGGATTAGTATATATGTGTGGTTTGGTATATATGTGTGGTTTGGTATATGTGTGGATTAGTATATATGTGTGGATTGGTGTATATGTGTGGATTGGTGTATATGTGTGGATTGGTGTATATGTGTGGTTTGGTATATATGTGTGGTTTGGTATATATGTGTGGTTTGGTATATGTGTGGATTAGTATATATGTGTGGATTGGTGTATATGTGTGGATTGGTGTATGTGTGGATTAGTATATATGTGTGGATTGGTGTATATGTGTGGATTGGTGTATATGTGTGGATTGGTATATGTGTGGATTGGTGTATATGTGTGGATTGGTATATGTGTGGATTGGTGTATATGTGTGGATTGGTGTATATGTGTGGATTGGTGTATATGTGTGGATTGGTGTATATGTGTGGAGTGGATTGGTGTATATGTGTGGATTGGTATATATGTGTGGATTGGTGTATGTGTGTGGATTGGTGTATGTGTGTGGATTGGTGTATGTGTGTGGATTGGTGTATATGTGTGGAGTGGATTGGTGTATATGTGTGGATTGGTATATGTGTGTGGATTGGTGTATATGTGTGGAGTGGATTGGTGTATATGTGTGGATTGGTGTATATGTGTGGATTGGTGTATGTGTGTGGATTGGTGTATATGTGTGGAGTGGATTGGTGTATGTGTGTGGATTGGTATATATGTGTGGATTGGTGTATGTGTGTGGGTTGGTAAGGGTGTGAGAGTGATGGGTGTTATGCTGTACCATTTCCAATGTATTTTTCATTATATAATTATGCTCTAAAGTACATCATAACTCCCATCACTCTATACTGTTCCATACAGTGGCAGAGCTGGGAGGCAGAGGCCTTGCACCCTCACCGCAGGACTTCTGAAAGGTAAGTGAACTTCAAAGAGGGAGAGGGTAGATAGTTAGGAGAGGGTAGATAGGGAGAATGGAGTGAGACGGGGTACATAGGGCAATCATACTCCTATCATGCCAAGTAGTCTACGAGTACATCCTGGAATCTGCGGGCATGATAAGAATGTGATTGCTGTTAATCATATATATATATATATATATATATATATATATATATATATATATAAATAGTTATTTAATTGTTTTGTTATGTGTTATGGTGTGGGGGGGGGTCATATTCGGTTTCGGACAGGTAAATGCTGCACTTTTGGTTTCAGTCCAGAATTCGTTTCGGTGCATCCCTACTACTAAGCCAGACAATGAAGTGGTAGGCCTACACCACATCAATGTTTGGCGTAGTATATAGTGATTGGGGTTTTGTTACAAGTTTTGATTCCTTTCTTTTTTTGGGATGGGGGGGCGCCAGACGAGTAGTCCGCACAGGGCGCCAGAACACCTAAGGCCGGCTCTGTATAGGAGAACACGCAAAGCTGTTATCTTGGCAAAGGGAGGTAGCACAAAGTATCGACTAAAAGGGTGCCAATATTTGTGGCACACATATATTTACAATTTTTTTAGGATAAACCTGTGTTGTGTTTGGGATTGCTTGATATCCATGAGAGCAGGGTATTTTTGTGCATTTTTTAAAGATCAAAACAATGAAGACATTTTTTCACAGCTTTCTTTGCCCATATTCACCAAGGGTATATATACCAATATTTGTGGAGAGCACTGTAATATTAATAAATAATTTATTTTAACGCATATATGAAACTGCTACAAGAAATCACAACTCTTTAATCTTTTGGAGATGTTAGTAGCAGAGATTTCCAAGTTCTTTCAGTTTTATGGGAAAAAAAATTTTTTTAATTTAAACTGAGCAAATGTAGTGTATCATTCTTTCTTATGCATATTTGTCTGCTGTGTATGTTTTGTTATGGTAACTCATCTTGAAGCATATGATTATGTGTAATATATAACTCGTATATAGCTGGTTGCAGATGCAATTAATCTTATTTAATTGGAATCTGGATCAAGATTCTTGTCTCTTACATAATTAACTATGTTTTGTATGTAGATGCCAATGTTGCATTGTGTTGACCTACTTTTTAAATTAAAATACAAAAACACCCAGCAATTTATTTATTTGTTTATTGCTTTTGTCTAATATTTTTTTTTTGCTTTCATAAATAGTTACAAGTTTACCCAAAAGCATGACCTATGTTTTTCTCTCTGGACTGGAAGCATTCCACACATGAATTTAATATAATGATTGCTGTCCCAACAATGAATGGTGTCCCATTAAGGATGAACTAGGCCATTGATGATAGATGGGTCTATTCACTAATTTGACAGGAGACGTTTCAGCTCCTTAACTTCAATACACTTCAATAATATACACTGATCAGCCATAACATTATGACCACCAGCCTAATATTGTGTAGGTCTCCCTTTTGCCGCCAAAACCTCTGAAGTTGTACTGTGGCATCAAGACGTTAGCACCAGATACTTTAAGTCCTGTAAGTTGCAAAGTGGGGCCTCCATTCATTGTACCTGTTTGTTCAGCACATCTCACAGATGCTCGATTGGATTCAGATCTGGGATATTAGGAGGCGAAGTCAACCCCTTGAACTCATTCTTGTGATCCTCAAACCATTCCTGAACCATTTTTGCTTTGTGGCAGGGCGCATTATCATGCTGAAAAAAGGCCAATGCCATCAGGGAATACCATGTCCTTGAAAGGGTGTACATGGTCTGCAACAATGCTTAGGTAGGTGGTACGCGCCAAAGTAACACCCACATGAATGGCAGGATCCAAGGTTTCCCAGCAGAACATTGCCCAAAGCATCACACTGCCTCTGCTTGCTTGTCTTCTTCTCCTGGTGGCAGGTAAGCAACGCACCCAGCCATCCACATGATGTAAAAGAAAACATGAATCATCAGAACAAGCCACCTTCTTCTATTGCTCTGTGGTCCAGTTCTCATGCTCATGTGCCCATTGTAAGTGCTTTCATCAGTGGACAGGGGTAAGCAGGGGCACCCTGACTGGTTTGCAGCTATACAGTCCCAGATGCAACTAAGGTTATTCTACCCGGAACCCAATCACCAAAGGAGACCCTTAGTGACAGGGATCTGGGACTTAGATGATCCCAACAGTGAGGAGGCTAGGTGTAAGCGGATAATATAGGAACGGGTTGGATGCAAGGATATGAACAGCTGATACGGAAGAAGGAGCCAATACAGCAAAGCCAAACAGAAACGTACGAGATACTTAGAGGAACCGGGTCAGCAACAGAGCGGGTAGTCCAACAAGCCGGGTCAGCAACGAAGCGGGTAGTCCAACAAGCCGGGTCAGCAATGGAGCGGGTAGTCCAACAAGCCGGGTCAGCAACGGAGCGGGAACGGTACAAAATCGGCAGGCAAAGGATGGTCAGGCAAGCAAAAGGTCAAAAATCCAGAGATATCAAAAGGTACCAACGTAAGGGATCAAAACTGCAACAAAGACCACAACAGGGTACCAGACAAAGCATATCCGGGGTATTTAAAACCGGCGCCAAAATTACAAGCTCCGCCTCCCAGCCCGTGACCCAATAGCACTGGAGGATCTCCCAGAACCCCGCCTTTGAGGCAGACTGGCCATTCCCCCTGCAGGACAAGCAGGAGGAATGGCTGAAGACCGAGCACGGGTAAGTACCAGATACTGGGAGTCACTGCTTCGTTGGGCAATACGATGCCCGGCAGAAGCAAGACTCCCAGCTCCGGACCTCTGTCCCTGATGCCGGTGGTCGGACAATCGACCACCCGCATCGGAGGGGTTAATGGTATCCCCAGAAGACCGCGCGTGCGGCACAGAAGGGGTATCAGAAAGCCGCCGCCGCGCGCAAGCAATCTTTTGCTCGCGTGCGTGCGGCAACGAAGGGGTGCACGGAAGCCGCCGCCGCGCGCCAGCAGTCTTCTGCTCGCGTGCGTGCGGCAACGAAGGGGTGAGTGTGACAGATGCATTGTGTGTTCGGAAACCTTTCTTTCAGAACCAACATTAACTTTTTTTTTAGCAATTTAAGGCTACAGTAGCTCATCTGTTGAATTTGACCACATGGGCCAGCCTTCGTCCCCACTTGCATAAATGAGCCTTGGCCGCCTCTTGACTCTTTTCCTTCCTTGGACACTCTTGGTAGGTCCAGCAGACCAGGAACATCCCACAAGAGCTGCAGTTTTGGAGATGCTCTGACCCAGTCGTCTAGCCATCACAATTTGGCGAGGGCAAGATGTTCACTTGCTGCCCGATATATCCCACCCACTGACAGGTGCCATGATAACAAGATTATCAGTGTTTTTCACTTAACCTGTCAGTGATCATAATATTATAGCTGATTATCCCCAATCTTAGGTGTATTCCCGTTTTGATTTTGTTTCAAAATTTCTCCTCCCTGTAGGTACTTGGGGTGGTATGTCACTTTACTTCACTGCAAGCATAGTAAAATCCCATCATTTAGTTAATTAGTATGAAAAATTGTACTTTTTCTTTTTTTTTACATCCTAATAAGGAAATAGATCATTATCCAGGGCTATTAAGACAGCACCTGCTGAATGCATGGGCACAGGAACCAGGGGACACAAAGGGCAATAGTTCAATGCAGATATATAATATCTATATATTCATAAGAAATCTAGGGCACTGGCTGTCGGTGTTGTTTTTTATTGACCATATTCATACAAATGCATTCCAATAAAGTAGCAATGGTGGTGGCATATTCTGGCTTAAGCCTATGATGCCAGAACCAAAGGTGCTGCATACCTGGGGCTAATCGCCCTTTCACCACTGCTTCATGAGCCAGATCTGGAGAGATTAGGCTGGCACATTATAAAACATATTTGAGAGCCCATTGGTTACATGAATTCACTGGGCTTTAGTACTTTTACTGCACTCACTAATTACGTAAAGCTTCCCCTTAATGAGTCAGGAATAGTTAGAAAGATATTGTGTAATTCTTTGAGTAATCCTCTGCCCGATTGCCCAATTTTGATGGGAAGCGTAGTTACATAAATTTTAAAAGAAAGAGGTGTAGCAACAGCTATAATAGGAGGATGCTCCCCTTTATCTTATGTGACCACTATAGGTGTCAGTGTTGTTTTAAGACATAAAGTATTCACAAGCATTAAATTAGGCTTATTGGCATTCTTATAGAAGAACCTCTCGAACCATATCATAGATTTATTGACCTCATCAATCATTAGATGGTTGACCTTAACCAAGGATATTAGGCTAGTCTGAGAGAGATTGGTGGAAAAGTCAATGATCCTGAACTAAAAAGTTATTTTGCTTTAGCTGTGCTTGCTTCGAGTCAGACCTAGGAGGTTCCAGTGTTCTGCGGGCCCTGTCAAAGAGCAACTGGCATTGCATGACATAGTTGGAAAAGCTCTTGAAGTATACAAAGGAGTGCCTCTTCTTTAACATCTTCTGGAATGACCCCAATTCTGACATTATTTAGTTGGGAGTGATTGCTCAAATCCTCAACTGCATCTCTTCCAGTGGAGTCCTATTGCCCAATGAATTATAGAATGCACACTCTTATTCAATTGGTGGCATGGACAGCCATTCAGTTTTGATATTATATGTTGGACGTAATCAGTTTTTCAAATGATCACAGATTTTAAAAAAGCTTGTCTATAGACCAGTGAATGAGATAAGCCTAGACTTTAAACATACTGGTTGGGTGGGCTTACATTTTGGATGTTTATAGCATATAATGTATTTATTTAGCATGTTTACTTTTAATGGTGGCAGAGGATGAGTTTGGAAGATCCTAATCAAGGAACTGTGGGTATAACCTCATCCGTACCTCATTCTAAAGCACAGGTAACTGGATGCACAGGTAGCAATGGACCAGCTTAAAGTTCTGAATACTGACCATATGTTAGGATAAGAGCAAAGGGTAAGCGAGTTTGCTTACTTTCCTTATTGTTAATGCATTGAAACAATCAAATGCTGATAGATTTACTAAGACATCAAAACAGTAAGGAAAAATAATGCTGATCCTACCAATCATTTTCATGCACCAAAAAGGAACACAGGGGGCGATCAAACAGTGTATACAGGACATGGTATACATGTCACATTAAGGCTGACATCTAGGAAAATAGCACAAGCATCAAATTGGATCGACAACCTGGTTCCTTTTAGAGGCATGACAACTGTTTTAGTTGACGGACAACAGTGCCTTCCCTAGTAATCCGATTAAAGATCCATATGTTGTTTTCAGTATATTTTTTGTTGTTGTAGAAAATCAGTCCAGCCTGCAGTATTTAGATGAACTCTTTTTTTTTTTTTTTACTGCAGCTACTACAACATATAATTTAATTCAGTATATTGCTTCCACATTATCAAGAATTCCACATGATGAGATAGGGAGACTGTCTTAAATCTGAAAATTTAGGTAAATTGCCACCAGACGGGCCACCCAGGAATTCTGCATGGTCATATTTAAGTTATTCAATACTTACTGTCTTAAAATATAACCATGGCTAGATCATTTGTTATGTATCATTACATATGCTTTTGTTTTATAGAATTTCAAGAAACTAGTTCTACTAAATGCGGCACATAGTTGTAAATTGTCGGCATGTGATTTACAACTGTTCCATGCATCTTAACACATTTAGTGTTATCATATGTACTGTATATTGTTTACCTCCCTCATCTTAACATAAAATGGACCCCTGCTGCGCATATGATGCAGGACCCCACTAGTCTTAAGGGCCAAAGGCTTTCTGGTGTAAAGTAAGCCCTTTTGGAGCTGGTTCTAATGACATCTACTGTTAACAACCACTATAATTATGTGTTAATAGGGATGTGTAATGAAGTCTTAATTATATCACAGGCATATGTGTGTATATTTGTTTCATAATACAAACTTACATAAATGAGTACCGGTACATATTTTACATATGCACAATAACATGCTCAATGGCACAACACTATAGCTACAAAAGATATATATATATATATATATATATATATATATATAATATGGAGACAGGGCGCAGCATTGAGGGGTTATAAATGCTGCAGTTTCAAGTATATGAAGGCAAAACCTTTTTTTTTACTTTTTTACGTTTTATTCTTTTTATAACTTGCCAGCTCCTTTTACAAAATATCTGCTCACACAACTAACCACCAAACCCCAAATTCCTAAACACACTAAACCTCTGTCACCTACTGGTTTCGTTTCGTAGCGGAACAGAATCATTTCCTTCTTGTGTATCAGTTCCCAGTTCACCTGTAAATTGTATGCTCGAGAAAACTCAGCAACCTTGGCTAAAGGTCCCAAGAACAGCAAAAGAAACAGACTTATTAGAAAAAGTAGTCGGTGCACACAAAATGTTTGTGTAAATGCTTTAATACTGAAGATAATAAAATAATTTTCTTCAATCCAGGAAAGCCCAGGAGGCATTTGCTCCCATGTTCATTTTGCCAGCCCTCCCCTGAATGGGTATTAGTACATACATTGTTATTTATCATTATGCAAAGTGTAATATATCACAGCCATTTATTTATTGTCTGAGGTGCATTTCTTTTATTGAAAATATGAGAGAGGGACCAATGTGAAAAACTCTTTATGGAAGAACCACAGTGGACCACTGAGTCTCTAGGCTTCTTTTTCTGGGGTTGCGCTTAAAAAGCTCATCAGGCAGACCAGATCTTTCTTTTCCCACCATATTGTCAAAGGTACCACAGAAATCTGAATTGACAGATGGTGACCAAACGGCTAGATTTTATAGGGTAGAGAAGGCCCCTGTACAGTTCGCTTTTACGATTACCATGTTACGAGTTTTTTTTTGGCATGATTCTAACTACTCTCTATCTGTCATGTTATTTTGTAATCATTTATATGCTATCTAAAAGGCAAGACAAATGAGCATGCCATATTAAATCGATGAGCTTTGGGTGTATATCCGTGATAATTTATATTTTGCATTTGTATGTACTCTATAAGAGACGGTTGTATTTTTAGGAGCTCAGGGAAACTTTGTGAAGCTAAAAAGTATATAATGGCACATCTGCTAAGGAGAATTAAACTTCTGTAACTCAATATTGCAAAGTGGAATGCATACGTGTCCTCCGAATGATTATTTCAGTCGTATAGTTCATCTGAAAAATAACCGTAGAAAATGTAACTTTTTCCTAATGAGTTGAATTTATGAACAATCTGGAATCAGATTTTGGATTTATGGTTAATATTTTCCTGGAAATGATATTTAGATATGATTAACTTGAAAAGTATAACAATTCTAACATAATCATAGTGTTGTTGCCATTTGTACTGAAAAAAAAAAGAACCAGAAGTCTTTCCAATCCATTTTGATTCCAAATGCAGGAAAACTGTATCACTATATATTAAGCTCTATATTGTGGGAAAGTAGTCTTGGTTGGGTGATACATTTATCATAATGGGGATTTTTTCATGAATTACACACAGATGTTTTATACATCTGTTATCAAGATTTCACACACCGCATCCTTTCATCAGATATATTTAACACCGTATAATGCCGGCAGGCAATAGTTACTCACCCCACCTCCCTCTAAATCATTTGTCTCAAAGATATGGGAAAGGGCTTTTTTTAAAACAAAAAAAAAAATGAATAATAATAATAATGCAGGTGTCACTGTCTTTAAAGGTCTTGACCGAAGAAAATTTATCTAGCAATTTATATTAGACTCTCTTGCAAGTTTTATCCCTATAAGTGCTAGAAGGGTATGCAAAGCAACCTTCCAACGAATACAATTATTAAAACAGAAACTTGCATTGCCTGTATTAAAATGGAAAAAAGGTGGGGGGGGGGAGTGGTTCAGTACATTCTGTGTTCATTATAATTTGCCAGTGGGTGATATAATATTTGTGCCATCTGGGATTAAATAGAGGAAAAAATGCATGCCTCAGTATAGTGCTAAAATGTACTAAAGTGACTCACAGACAATTCCACACATGTCCTTCATTGATGTATCATTAGGATTATTTTACAGTATATTTTTTGAGATTTTACTAATGATATACAAATAGACAAGATCATTTTTCCCCATGTGCAGCTGCTATTGAAGACTAGAGTCCTGTTTATATTCGATAATCTGTTTTGTAGAACTGTTGGTGAATGGTGACAAGGCACCCGGTCAGGCTATTTTGTTTTATTGTCGGAGAGAATCTATAAAACGTTCTTCCTCGTAGTCTAAAAGAATATAGGCAATCAATGATTGGTTACGTGAATCGCAGAAGTCACGATGCTACTTCGCTGATTGACATAGTACCGGTGACTGACTTGGAACAGTAGGTCAGATTTGGCTAGTGATGGCCATCTCCTAAGAAGCTTCTAATTCAATGTGAAGAAGAGATGAGGTTTACTGTATGCCGGAAGAGTCCAATAAGTACATATCTATTTTTATGGTTCTCTTGAGGAAGAGCACATCATTTCTCTAAGTTCATTAATGAAATGCACTTATGAGTACAGTTAGGCTGATGTCCATTTGAAAATGTTGCCATAGTAATTGTTCAAGTAAACTAGATCTAGTTTTCAGTACTTAAGCACTATCCCTTAGGGTGATAATTGCTCATGGAATTTTATTTTCTGGTGTTTCTAGCCTATGCATTACTTATAAAGCATTTTATTCTCATTGTGTGATGTCCAAGTCCAACACCAATCCTTCCGACAAACTAATTTTTTTTGACCGTAGATGCAAAGTGATGGAAATTTGTATTCTCCTTGGAACATGGTGAAAACATATATATACACAGAAAAAAATCAATTAAATAAATCCATTATATCACACCTATCCTATATTTTATAACATATTTCTGTAATTATTCTGCTTAGAATATATTGAGTCCACCAAGTGATGATGGTTTATTTGCCCTGTTAATGTTTTCACAGTTTATGGACATTAGCGTTACCTCACTTTACCTTTAACAAAGCAGCTGACAAGTTCTCTAAACTTTAAGTAGATGTTTCTCTTGTCTTGACATGCATGGAGGACAGTTAGAGGTTCCTGGTATAGACTGATCCGAGGCCAATTGATGAAAAAAATCAAATCCTTTGATTTACTATACATGAAAAGCTTCAAATAATATAGATCTAATGGCGACTTAGGGCTTTTACTATGTCTGAATTGATTTAGCATTATATATATATATATATATATATATATATATATATATATAATATTTTGGATAATAATTCAAATTGTGTTTGATTTTCACATAGAAACTAAATATCCAAATGTGATTGTACTTCTCTACGCTGCAGGTTAGGTACTTTAATTATTTTTATGTACACAGGTATCATGTAAGGTATTGTGGCTTTTCTTTTCTCAATAAAAGGTTTTGCAAATAAGAAAAGGAAATTCTCTTTTGACGTTCCCCTTGTACCCAAGTACTTTGTGAACGTCTTATTGTATAACATCTAAACAATAGGTTTGCTAAGGACATGCACTTTTTAAAGTGACATGTAGGCATTTATGGAGCAGGTGATTTATGTGCTCTAAATTGAGCACAGCTATAACGATATATTTGTCAAAGATGAGATCCCTATACTGTTAGAGCTTCCTTTTCATGTATCTGATAAATCTGCAGTTATTCCAGATCTGTTGAGCATTTGCCGCATTTATGAGACGTTTGATATACAACCCCTCTAATGTCTTGACTGTTTCCATCACTGTAAACATTCTCAAGTTACATGTATTCCAGAATACCATATTGATTTATTTTTCCTTTTGAATTAACATCAGAGCTTATTAACGTTAATTTTATCCAGTGGATTGAAAATATTTACCATTTTACAGATAGTTAACAACCTCATATGGTATTAGTGAACTGTTACCACAAAAACAACATATTTAATATATAAAACTCTAGATTGAATGAGGGGCTTGAAAACAATGTGTGGCTTCCCCTTCTAGGAGGGTTCATGGATATGATGTAACTAAAGCAACAAGCAAACACGTCCTCATGTATTCACTCCAGTATTTAGCCAATCAGTGAGTTCTTTTGGGAGCTGTCCATGGACAATCCCTGCAGAGGCACTCTTTGTCCTGCATTGTACTGACTGAAAATACTTTTGTGCAGTATAGTGGTGCTGGAGATTTTCAGCCATCCTGTCTCCTCACAGTAAATGTCTCAAGCATTTAAATGTATGCACAAGACACATAAAGGGGAATAGTGAGGATTCATTAGAGACCAAAAGTAAAAAGCAAGGTAAAGTTACCATAGACAAGGATTGTCCGTAGAGCTTGTAATTTGCTGTGGCTTCTTGCAATCACATCATCTACTGTTAAAAAAAAAACTGTTTCTACAACTTTATAAATTTAAAGGTGGGTGGGGTTTTTGATAAAATTATTTAGGTTTTGTTCCTTTTATTGTTTGGTTTAGTAAAAATGGAAAATGAAAGTTTTTTTTTTTTTTAATAATTTTTACCATTATGCCCCATTTAACCTTGTGTGACAGGATGAACCCCTAAACATCCCAGTCACCTCTTCATGTTGGTCAGGTGCTATCATGTAGGACACTGGACCATTCCACTTTGATTCAAAAGGCTTTATTTAACACAAGATATCAAGGTGATAAAAATCCAAACACCTTTGCTCGTATGGAGTCTCACTTAATTTATTATGTTCCTAACTTAAATAAATCTATTGAAAAATGATCAAAATTGGTCTGGGCTTGCAGAGAAAAAAATGTACCGTGGGCGAACCACGACTGGACGTCTGACCAGAGTGAATTGCAGTTGGCCTGGTTGTTGTGGGAATTTCCCATCTTTTCTAAGCCTTTGCAAAACTTGTAAATCGGGAATTAATTGCCAGGAAGGACCTGAAAGACAGGAAGGAGGGGAAAGTATATCTTGCACCTTTTCTGTCATATTATCAGAGGTTGGTAGCATGTTGGGAAATGTCACATCTTGCCATATGTATGCGCTCCTGGAGCAGGTGCCCCAGGGGCCATATTGTTGTGACAAGTTTGAGCAAGTTGCTGGGGGACATCGATAATATGGAAATGAATTTACTCCTTAAGCAGGCATTGGCTGGGGTCAATGTTGGTGAGGGTGGAGATGGGGGTAGAGGAGGTATAAAGGGCATGAGGAGGCTAGCTCTGGGTTTGCTCAAACCAACATATTTGCTGGATTGTGCGATGATGCTGGGGAGATCAGTTCAGATCTAGCATTACTAGAACCGGCTGATTCACCTAGCAGCCAGGTGAGTAGCCTTTATTTTAGCTAGGCAGATTAGAGGACTTGAATGGCTAGAAAGGTTGTGATAGTAGGAGATTAAATTATAAGGAAGGTAGATAGGGTAATCTGCAAAACCCAAAATGCCGAATAGTTCGCCGTCTACTGGTGTCAGGGTCCTGCAGGAAGGATTCGCCGCAGCGACTCACCGGAGTACCCGCTGCCCGCGGGTACGGGTTCCATCCATCCATCTTCTGTTCTTCCTCCGGCGTGTGTAGCCAGGGGAGAGCGCGCGCCCTCTAGCTTAACTTTATTGTTCCCATTCTGGGAACACTGTGTGCACGCTCGGAGACTGTCCCGCCCCTAGGGGTGGGGCGTAGCCGAGCGGCAGGTTTAAAACCAAGCACTGAGCTTTGCTCAGTGCTCAGTTATTGTGCTTCCTATACGTACCTTCTGAGTGCTCTCTCCTGCTGATTGACCCTTCGTATACCAGACCCGGCTTGCCTTTACTCCTCTACTTACCTATCCTTTGTGTACCAGACCCGGCTTGCCTTGATTCCTCTATTGATTGACCCTTCGTGTACCAGACCCGGTTGGCCTACGTTTTTCCTTGCGGTTCCTCCTTGGCCTTGGCGTCTAAACGGCTGCTTCACCCGTGTACCGATTTTTGGCTTCTCCTTGACTTCGTTTTTGGAACTTATTATCTATTCCGTGCCTGTTTCTCCTGCATACTGGTCTCCGCTCCATTACTGTCGTTGCAGTCCAGTAACCCTGATATATTAACTGAGCCCGATGGAGGCCGCAGGAGTCTCAGATGCTATCGCTGCACTGACGCAACAGGTAGCAGCGATTCACCAGACCCTTCAGGAATTGCAGAGCAATCAAAACCATGTGAGACAGCAGATTCACCAAATTCAGCTGCAACTTCAACAAAATCCTGTTCCGGCTCAAGCAAATCCTGCTCCAGTTCCCGAGGGGGCCTCCGCCCCTGAACCCCCAATTCCACTCCCTGAACGCTTCACAGGTGACCGCACTAAATATCGTGCTTTTATCACCTCCTGCCAGATTTTGTTTACACTTAAACCCAGAACTTTTCCTACTGATTACATCCGGGTTCATACCGTGATTGCTCTCCTGTCTGATGAACCGCAAGCATGGGCCCACAATCTCATCCACTCCGGCAGTCCTCTCCTGGATTCATGGCCATCATTTCGTCAAGCCTTTGATGCTCTCTACGATGATCCTTTTCGTACTTCCTCTGCTACTACCTCCTTGAGAACACTTAAACAAGGGAAACGGCAAGTTGAAGAATACATCACAGATTTCAGGCGTTTGGCTCTTGACTCCTCCTGGAATGAGGCAGCGCTTCATGATCAGTTCCGTTGGGGGCTTTCGGTGGCTGTGAAGGATGAACTGGCTCGCACCACCACTCCTACTGGCTTGGAAGATCTTATCACCTTGGCCACTCACATTGATCGCCGACTCCGTGAGAGACGTAAAGAACGGTTATCCACCTCTCCCTCCTGGACTCCGGCCAGATCCTCGTCAACTTCCCTGGTGTCTCTACCTCAGGAGGAACCAATGCAGATTGGGATTGTTCGAGGTCCCTTAACTGCGGCGGAGAAAGAACGTCGTCGCTCCCTAGGACTTTGTCTCTATTGCGGCAAAGCTGGCCACGCGTTCCAGGACTGTAGAGCTCGACCCCGTTCCAACAAGGGTAAGCGATCTTTAGCACACCTGCACATTCGCTCTGATCCTGCTACAAGTAACCCTTCTCACCTATCCCTCTCCGTATCTTTACAGTGGAGGAAGGGCTTCGCTAACCTTTCTGCAATGATTGACTCCGGAGCAAGTGGAAACTTTATTGATCAAAAATATGTTCAGTCCCTCTCTATTCCTACACATCGCAAGAGACACCCTATTTCCATCCTGCTCGTGGACGGTAGTCCTCTAAAGACTGGGCCTATCATCCAAGAAACCTGCACCCTGCACCTTAAGATCGGCGACAAGCATGTGGAAACTCTCCGCTTTGACGTTGTTCCATCCCCTATTTCTCCCCTCATTCTCGGTCTCCCATGGCTGCGCCTACACAATCCCTCCATTAACTGGGAGACGGGGGTTTTTCGTTTTACCTCGCATCATTGTAACCAGAACTGTTTACAGCGTACTACGGTCTGTCTCACCCAGTCCACTGCCGGTTTACCAGACCAATACAGACAGTACGCGGACGTCTTCGAAAAGAAGGCCGCTGAGGAACTTCCACCTTCTAGGTCATACGATTGTCCTATTGAACTTTATCCTGGGGCACCCATTCCATTCGGCAGAATCTACCCATTGTCTGAACCTGAATTGACTACCTTAAAGGAATACGTTGACGACAATCTCGCTAGAGGCTTTATTCGTCACTCCACATCTCCAGCCGGTGCAGGCATCTTCTTCGTACACAAAAAAGACGGAGGCTTACGTCCCTGCATTGACTACAGAGATCTTAACAACATTACTGTAAAAAATAGATATCCCCTTCCGTTAATCCCTGAACTTCTCGAGCATGCTCGTTCTGCGAATTTCTTCACCAAGATCGATTTACGAGGAGCTTATAACCTAGTGAGGATCCGCAAAGGAGATGAATGGAAGACAGCGTTCCGATGTCGCTACGGTCATTATGAGTACCTTGTAATGCCATTTGGGCTATGCAACGCCCCCGCCACATTCCAACATTTTATTAACGACGTCTTCCGCGACATCTTGGATCACTTTGTTATTGTCACGACCAGGGTACAGGTTCTGGATCCGCGCTGCAGAATCAGCGCCCTCTGGAGGAGAGAGGACGTACTGCCACCAGGCACAGGAGACAGGTAGTATATCACCAAAAATAATGATAAGGTGGAACTCAGGAACAAAAAATAAATAATAAATAACAACGGTTTCCGAGGGGTCAGGCAAAAGAGTAGTCGGGGTCACAAGCAAAGGTCAGGGCAGGCAGCGATACAACGGAGGTCAGGAATAAGCAGGAGTCAAAACCAGAAAGCTGAATCAGGAATAACGCTAGTGGAAGGCAAAAAGGCACTAACACAGGCAATGGTGTAGTGCCAAATGAGGGTTTAAATATCCCTCCAACCATATGGATCCTCCTACCCTCCTAATTAGGGGGAGGAGAAAAAAGAATAAATGTCGCTTTAAGAGCGACATGAATATTCATGAGATGAGCCGTTCGCGCATGCGCGAACGGCTCTCACAACGTGGAGGCGCGCGCCCTGGAATTATCCCGCGAACTCGCCGGGGACGCGCGTCTCGCAGGCGAACGGACCCGGCGGCTGCTCACCGCGACGGCACGAGCAGGGAGCCGGCTGCGCAGGCTACGTCTCGGCGTCCCTGCCGGCAGCCCGACGGAGGAGGAGGTAACAGTTATAGTGTATCTGGACGATATTTTAATTTTTTCTCCATCTCTAGAGCTTCATCGATCACATGTTAACCAAGTACTCGCTAGACTACAAACCCATGGACTGTATGCAAAACTTGAAAAGTGTATGTTCGAAGTCCAAAGCATCGAGTTTTTAGGGTATATCTTGTCTCCCACAAACATCCAGATGGATCCCAAAAAGGTGGAGGCGATTCTTAATTGGCCGCCACCCATTGACCGGAAGGGGGTGCAACGATTCATTGGCTTCGCTAATTATTATCGTAAATTTTTTAGAGACTTTTCAAAGCACATACAGCCTCTCTCAGCTCTCACATCTACAAGCAATAAGTTTGTCTGGACAGAGGGTGCTCAAAAGACTTTCCAATTTCTAAAGGACAAATTCGTTTCTGCTCCTATCCTCCAGCTACCTAATCCCCACAACCCATTTACCCTCGAGGTTGACGCCTCGGATACCGCGGTAGGTGCAGTACTATCACAGAGGCAGGAGACTGATGGTCAACTGCACCCTGTGGCTTACTTCTCTCGGACCCTTTCTCCTGCTGAGAGGAATTATTGTGTAGGAGAGAGAGAATTGCTGGCTATTAAGCTGGCCTTAGAAGAATGGAGGCACCATCTCGAGGGGGCATTACATCCTGTCACGGTCTATACCGACCATAAGAACTTGGAATACCTACGCTCGGCTAAACGCCTGCAACCCCGCCTGGCTAGGTGGGCACTGTTTTTTACCCGATTTCAGCTGCACATCACGTATCGCCCAGGGTCCCGCAACACTAAAGCTGATTCCCTGTCACCTATGTTTGATGGAGCACCTGTCTCCCCTCCTGATCAAGATACCGTTTTAGCTCCCTCACACTTCCTTGCTTTGACCCACTCTATTTGGGAGTCAGTTCGGAGATACTCCACTCATGCTGACTCCTCCAAAATCCCAGGATTACAGAAACGACAGGGGTTTTATTACCACCAAGACCGGGTATACGTGCCTCCTGCAGCCCGGCTCCAAATTCTACGAGCACACCATGACTCACCTGTTGCAGGTCACGGGGGTCTTCATCAGACTTTGGACTTAATAAAACGTTCCTTCTGGTGGCCCACTCTGAAAGATGACGTGACCAAGTACGTTTTTTCATGTGACACTTGTGCCCGTTCTAAGGGGATGCCTCAACGTCCAGCAGGTCTTCTTCAACCCCTTCCCGCTCCGGCTAGACCATGGACGGAGATTTCTCTGGATTTTGTTACGGATCTACCAACCTCTGATCGTTTTACTACTTTATTGGTGATTGTGGACAGATTTACCAAGATGGCTCACTTTATTCCGTATAATCATCTCCCATCTGCCACAGAGACTGCCACTTTATTTATCCGGAATATCTTTCGCTTACACGGTTTACCTGAGACAGTGGTGTCCGACAGGGGGTCTCAATTCACCTCGCGATTCTGGAGGGCGTTTTGTGAACAACTTCATGTACGTCGTTTCCTATCGTCAGCATATCATCCTTAAAGCAATGGCCAAACGGAACGTACGAACCAAACACTGGAACAATACCTCAGATGTTATACTACATACTTACAGGATGATTGGAGTTCCTATTTACCCCTTGCAGAGTTCGCTTATAATAATCACTTACACCGCTCCATCCAGATGTCACCGTTTTTTGCTAATTATGGATATCATCCGACTATGTTACCCGGTGCACCCATTCACAGTACTGTTCCTTCTGTTACTGACCACGTCACTCATCTATCGAAAAACTTCCAGTTACTCCGTTCCACGTTACTCGATGCTCAACGTTCCTATAAGGCATTTGCAGATCGTCATAGACGAGAGGCTCCAACCTATCAGCTTGGAGAGAAGGTCTGGCTCTCTACCAAACATCTTAGATTGACATGCCCCACAACAAAACTAGGCCCTAGATATATCAGGCCTTTCTCCATCTCACGCCTCATCTCGCCCTCGGCTGTAGCACTACAATTACCAAGCTCATGTCTATGCACCCAGTGTTTCATGTATCACTACTTAAACCTTGGCACGACAATCCATTCCCGGGCCGGCATCCCACTCCTCCCCCTCCTGTTTTAATCAATGACACTCCGGAATATGAGATAGAAGAAATTCTGGATTCCCGTTACCACCGCAACCAATTGCAGTATCTTATACGCTGGAAGGGCTATGACCCAGATGAGGACTCTTGGGAACCGGCCGCCACAGTTCATGCACCTGACCTAGTCTCTTCTTTTTATGACCTCCATTCTGGACGCCCCGGTTCTGTGAGAGGCCGGCGTGTGTAGCTAGGGGCGAGCGCGCGCCCTCTAGCTTAACTTTATTGTTCCCATTCTGGGAACACTGTGTGCACGCTCAGAGACTGTCCCGCCCCTAGGGGTGGGGCGTAGCCGAGCGGCAGGTTTAAAACCAAGCACTGAGCTTTGCTCAGTGCTCAGTTATTGTGCTTCCTATACGTACCTTCTGAGCGCTCTCTCCTGCTGATTGACCCTTCGTATACCAGACCCGGCTTGCCTTTACTCCTCTACTTACCTATCCTTTGTGTACCAGACCCGGCTTGCCTTGATTCCTCTATTGATTGACCCTTCGTGTACCAGACCCGGCTGGCCTATGTTTTTCCTTGCGGTTCCTCCTTGGCCTTGGCGTCTAAACGGCTGCTTCACCCGTGTACCGATTTCTGGCTTCTCCTTGACTTCGTTTTTGGAACTTATTATCTATTCCGTGCCTGTTTCTCCTGCATACTGGTCTCCGCTCCATTACTGTCGTTGCAGTCCAGTAACCCTGATAACTGGCTTCTCTGGGTCAGCATGTTGGGGACTGGGTAGACAGACTTGTGAGAGAGGCTGATGATCTAGCAGTCACAGTACACGCTTCTAATGTCAATAGCAGGTGGGGGGTTCTTAAAAAAGATATCTTGGGAATGGGGGAGACAAACTGTGGTAGAAGATGATTAGAGGGTTGGAAAAGATTTTTAACTAGCATGTAGGAAAGAGCATGTGGTAGAATTAAAGGGCTAGCTAAATTGTGTGTAAATTCATGGCAGGGCTTAATTTTGAGAAATTGAAAAGGGAATGGTGGGATACGCATAGATAAGGAAATGGCTAAACCACAACATGTTAAAAGTTACAAGCAAGATGGTGGTAATCTGACATACCTGCAAGAAGCCTATTAAACAAAATGGGGCAACTAGAGTTAATGGCAAGTGAATAACAGTATGGCCTAATTGGTACCATGGAAATGTGGTTAGACTATTATTATGACAGGACAGTAAATTCATGTGGTTATCCACTTTTTAGGAGCGACAGAGTCACTAGGAAAGGGGAGGTATGCCTTTACGTCAGACCTAAGTTAAGGCCTAGTATATGCTGATACTGTCTAAGCCATCACACTGATGCAAAGAGTTGTGCAGTACATTAATTGTAGGTATATGCTTAAATTGAGGGGAAAGACCAGCTTTTATCACAAATTGAAAAAGCTGCACACCTGGGTCACATTTTAATCATGGGAGATTTTAATTACCCATCTTCTTCCCACCTGTTAACTTTCTGCTCTTCATTTCTCATCCTTTTCTTTCTCTCCTTATTTCTTGTCATGGGAGTGTGAGGTCTGCATCTGTAGGTTCAGACCTTTCCTTTGCCGCTTCATGGCAGTGCATGCAGGTAATGTTGCGGAGCACCGGAATATGACGTCATGTCCTAGTGATTTGCATCAGTTGCCCCCAAAAAGTGATAGGGAGCACAGAAGCCAAGGTCTGATTGACGGACCTTGCACTTCATTAATGTTGGGCCGGTTAGAGGGAGATCTGCAATCTCCCCAACCCATGCCTCCCAACTGTATCGCTGTGTGGGGGACAGCCCAGATATTTCCCCTTTATCCCAAGAAGCTTTATCCCATAGAGCTCGGCAGGATTCAAGATCGTAGCATTCTCTGCTATATGACCGTGTGTATGCACGGATTCAAGAAACTACAATAACTCTAAATGGAAGTGCAATGAGTATGACAATACCGGTTTTATTGGACACAATAAGACTCATTTAATTCCACTGCAGGAATATTCAACAGTTCCAGACTTCAGTGGCCTCCCTCACAAAGCACTGGATCAGAAAGACTCTTACACAGAATCCAATGATAAAGTCCACACATGTTAAGGGTGCTATAAGTGATCTTGACAAATTCTTTCAGGTAAGGGTGCTAAAAGTGATCTTGACAAATTCTCCTGATGCTGAGCCATATGATGGAGAGTGACCTGGGGAGTGACAAATAGTTAAAGATGTGTGTATAAATAGATAGAAATTTAGGTGGGTCGATAGAGAGGGACAGAGAATCATTTGTATAAGTGTGTAATTTGAATGACTCATTTGATTCATATTTTGTGGGTTTGTTAATTAATGTACACAAAACACAACATATATTATGTCTCCCACAGCAGTTAAATAACTTAATTCAATCAATCTCTTATAATAAAGGTGTGTGGTAAAGTGTTCTGCAAGTCCTACTTTGGATAATATGATAAACTGATAAGCTGCTCCAAGTAGTTCATTTAGCAACCTCTTAACTGTAAAACAGCTGTTTTGGAAATCTCCTGGCAGACCGCCTAGACTGTTCCTATCAAACTCTCCTCGTACATTTGACATTAAGTTTGGGCGGACAGGCATGTAAAGAGAACTTCCAGATAACAATGTAGAATGTGATTAAAGTACAAGTGCATAATGAACAATCCAATATGGGTGTCAACAGCTTCCAACATGTCTTGTGGTAGGAACATGGACAGATAGATAAATAATAAAAAGAAAACACGTTAAATTATGGTACACAGGCCTATTTTTTAGGGGCTTCATACATGTAGGACGATTCCTAAGGCTTTATTGATTGCCTAATGCATTCTAATTCTTAACAAATGCTATTTCCAACCATAGACCTGCAGAAACAGTTTTCTCCAAACATGCATCCAAAAAAACCTTTATTTCATCAGTAACTACCACCTATTATAACTCATCAGTACATATATACATATATTGTAGGTTGCGAAATACCCAAATTCCCAATGGATGTACTTTGGATATCTACTAAAGCATTACTGGTAAGCTTTATATTACATGGCATGGAACAGTGCTGCTTCTATGTGTCACAGTCATCAAATATAAATGGAAACATCACATTTATTAGGTGTCTTGGTTTGTAACACTGCAAGTCAAAGATCACCCCCTTTATAGCTTTGGATGCACACTAAGTTTTAATGTGATCCAGGATTTCCCTTCTAAATGTTGTTGCTTTCAAAATAATAGATTGCAATAGATTTTCTGGCTGACACTTTATACGTGCTTTTCTAGTTGCATTATTTCTTTAGCAACATGTCAAAGTTGGCAGAGTAATGTTACAAAACTGGCATCAATCTTGACAGTGGGACTTGTGTTCTACTGGCTTTTTTGACCAATGTCTGGCAAGTTTGTGATGGTATTTGTGTTGAAACCACAAATTTGCTTAAGCAACAATGGGGGAGGAATGTTAAGTGGCAGAGAGTGATATCACAACAACATAAAATACAAAAAAACCCCAAAAAACTATCTATCTATCTATCTATCTATCTATCTATCTATCTATCTATCTATCTATCTATCTATCTATCTATCTATCTATCTATCTCATTGGCAGTGTTCATTAGCTGCCCAGCTTGTGGCAACAGAGGGGCCAAGGTGGCCCTTTTGACTTTTCTGTAGTTTAGTTGATGGAGCCCCACATCTTTATTGAATAATAATACCTTAAAAAAGGAATTCCTATAACTTGGTCAGAGTTTCTGCAGCACCTTTACACCAGTGTATTAGTGCTTCCTCAAAATATCTGTGTACTTAATGTACTATGTACCACAACAATAGTTCTCACTCTAGTTTATACAACAGGCCTTATGCATCTCTCTTTTTGGTCTGGTTAGAGATGTTTAAAAACTTTCTGAGATGACAAATCATCAATTACAGCTGAAGTGAGCAGCTAGTTAATTGAAAGGGGCCTTCCCCAAACTTTTCCCACAAAGTTAGGAACATAGCATTGTCCAAAATGTTTGACATACCAAGACATTTTGGACAACGATTTGCTCCCAACTTTGTAGGGACAGTTTGCGGAAGGCCCTTTTCTATCCCAGACTGTGACTGTGCCCCAGTGCACAAAGCAAGGTCCATAAAGACATGGTTGGATGGGTTTGGTGTGGAAGAACTTGAATGGCCCACACAGAGCCCTGACCTCAACCCCATTGAACACCTTTGAGATGAACTGCAATGGAGATTGTGAGCCAAGCCTTCTCGTCCAACATCAGTGCCTGACCTCACAAATGCTCTTCTGGATGAATGGGCAAAAATTCCCACAGAAACACTCCAAAATCTTGAAGAAAGCCTTCCCAGAAGAGTGGAAGCTGTTATAGCTGCAAATGGGGGACCAACTACATATTAATATCTATGTATTTAGAATGCAAATTCATAAGTGCCTGTAGGTGTAATGGTCAGGTGTCCTAATACTTTTGTCAATATAGTGTATAATAAATATAGCGCCATTCCCACAAAGAAGTATAGTAATTCATATAACCAAAAGGTCTCCTTGATTCCGTTCCTGTATCGACCAAATGGGACAGAAATAATTAATTTAATCAAATTCACCAAAGGGCTCCTTGAAAGCAATTGTGTTATCCTTAAGGCTCACACCTTCTTGTTGACAAATATATCCATAATTAAGTCATGTCATGTGAAGCAGAGATTGCCCAAATGGTCTAAAAAGTCAATTAGTTGCACACATTCTAAAATTCAGCCGTTATCTGCAACAAGGACTTGAAACAGATATTGTGGTACATCAAAGGGTTAATCCATGTGATTCCTATTGATAATGGTAAAGCAGAAATCATGGCATCCAAATAGTCTCCAAACAGAAGAATGTGTTGTATATAGACTCTCATCCCTCTACTGCTTTCACGCGTATTTACCTGTAACCTACTTTAACCCTGTTGACTCTTAACCTTGCCATTCCTGTCACTTATGCCTTTCTTCTTTTTTTTTTTTTTTTTTACCTTTTCCACTATAGATGTCATTGGTATATTCCTCTTCCACTTTTAACCCATGTCTGCCTGTCTCTCCCTCCTACCTTTAATCATTGAGCTCATCTCCCTTCCTCAAACAAACCTGGTCCACATCTCTTACCCATGTTTTCTTACACTATTCTCTTCCTTCCTTAATCTCCTTCCAGCTTCCACTAAATTACCACTCCAGCCACTAATGCATATGATACCTGTATGCTTATATTAAGCTTTTCCACTTGGAAATGAAAATGAATCATGAGAATCCCATGAGACATCTCCCTGTGTGGTAGCTGTCTACATTGCAGGAGATGCATCGAACACACCTTCTGTGCAGTAGTGTGGCATGTGCGGATACTCGCTGCCAGCCAGCTCAAGTGCAGGCCAGCATGAGATTTCCCAGGGTCTAACACAAGAGGGCTGAGGGCTACCACGGCCATGTCTCCCCACGCTACCACTACTGGGCCATTTAACATAATGTTATGTCACCCCACTAAGTTGGCACCACCCAGAGCAGGCACAGTAATAGAAGTCACATTGAGCCTGCACAAATAATTCAGACCAGCCCTAGGGGCCTTCCTGCCCCCCACCCTCTGGTCTCTTGAGACCCCCATATATAGAGAGAAAATATAAAGAAAGTGCTGCAACTGATTTCAGTGGGAGCGCTTTACTGCCAATAATTGGCTCTTTTAAGGTTAATGGGGCACAGAGTATGCTGCAGCAGCAAGGAACAGTAAGTGTCATTTTTTAACCCCTTACAGCTAAAAAGTGTATATGAAATATGCTAAAACATACATTCTTCATTAGTAAACCTGCATAAATTGTTAAACTATCTTGTTAATATTTTTTTAGCAAGCAGTTTGTCAAACCTGTTTTCTCCTAAACGTTTCTTTCTAACAATAAAAATATCTATTATGTTTATGGTATTATGTTTGTGGAGGATAACCACCCTGCACTGCCGGTACTTCAGAGTGTCCTTGGGACAGCATAGTGAAATCCAGGTTTTCACCAAAAGAACATAAATCCTGGTGAAATACTAATAAAACAACAAATGACCCCGTCTAGCAGTGGAATATATATATATATATTGATATATATATATATATCAAACTAAATCCATAGTGAAATCACAAATAATAATAAGCATTTCACCTCTGCAATTAGCAAATTAATTTAGCCAGTACTTTTTTATTTATTGTTGGATATATATACATAAATACAGCTTATGTTATGCATACTGTCTATACTATGTTTCTCTCATCCCTCCAGTTCTACTTCCCTGCAGTTTGGTATGACTTTTATTATTGGAAGTCTTTGTGGTTCAAGTTGTAGAAAACCAAAGGCTCTCCTTAAATATATCAGTATGGTCATGTATCCCTGCTGCCTTTCTGTTAATTACAACAAATTTCAGGAAAACACTCTTGGGATTTGACAAAAAAAAATTCCTAGCAACCTGTTGCTTCCTCGTGTTCGTTTTTGTATTTGGAGCCTGTCTCACCCTTCCTTTATGCTGCATACTTTCCATTTTAAGGTTTCCTGTTTTACTCAAAGGGCAAAGAACTATTAAGTGTCAGTAGTTGCTGTGATTGCATGGATGTGTGCATCTTTAAATCAATGAATATGTTAGAATTTTTCAAGTCTCCTGTTAAGGCCCTTCACCAGCATGCAACACAAGAGAGAATATATGATTTTATTATATATTATCTGTTAAGTTATAATCACAGTCCATGTTATTCCTTTGTTCTTACATTTTTAAGGGGTTGAATTCGCACTTTTAGGGTAGAAGAAGTACACTTGAATACCTTAAAGCTTTATCCAGCTCCATAGATAGCAACCTTTTGCTTCTTTTTATATAAAGATTTGTCATATTATCTGATAAGTGCTGATTTCTTATTGGTATGTTGATCCAGGGGTAATGGGGGACATTAATTGGGGTCTGTGCTGGACAATTTAATAGTGTTTTATGGACCTTTGCAAACCTTGCCACGGGCACTAATGTCCTTGTACGGACACTTTCTCTATCCCTTTGTTGATGTCCTAGCTGTTAAAGCCAGCATGGTACTGCGCTCATTAATGACTTGCCTTCTGTATTTCTGAACAGCACTGTCCTGCAATACATGGGATGCATAGGCAGAAGGGAATCAGCACCTTACATATGCTGGTCTGTAACATGCTAAACATATATGTGTCCTGTAAAGTATGCCCAATGCAGTCCCCCTAGGTATTCCTCTGTCTCGACTCTCTCCTATACAATCTATCCAGAACGCTGCTGCTAACTTAGCTTACTTTTAGAGCACTCTTCTTTTGTTTCCCCATTTTGTGAAGCTAGCTACCCATTACTAAAGGAAATCCTTATACTAACATATGAAGTCCCCCATGATACTGCTCTCACATACATTTGTGCTGTCATAAGAAAATACTCTCCTACTTGAACTCTATGCTCTTCCTGTGAACTAATTTCCCCTCCTCCTTTATCACCTTATTCTTTTCACAAATTCACTCCCCCACCCCTCTGGAACTCACTTCTGCCTAAGCTTCAACTTTACCCTCCCTCTCGATATTCAAGGAAAGAACTCAAAACCCATTTAACTGATTTCTCATTGAAAGAACTCCCACATTCATTTGTGGCACTATCTCTCCCTCTTTCTCTATACCCCATACAGTCCTCTTAATCTCAGTCCAGGTGTGTCCAAGTTTTTTGTACAATGGGCCACTTCATCAGAATTGTATACGTGTGAGGGCCGCACTCATTTTTCACTGAGAGAAAATATGGCCTTTAATAAAATATGCAGATTGAAATAAAGTAAATGACACAAAACCTTTACATTTCCTCTCACTGATTTCTGGACCTAGAAAGTTTTATCCTCTGAAGTAACTACAGATTCAGTATAAGTAAAAATGAAATAGTTTTATATTTATTCAAGGGATGCAATGAAATTAAGGTTCTGGACCGAAACCGGAAATTCAGGGGTCACTTAGCCAAAACCGAAAATGACCACCCCACCTTTAAAAATAAAACAAATAACCACACTTTTAATAAAAGTAACACACATAACATTACATAATTACATAACAATGTTATTTGTTAACAGCAATCTCAGGCATACCCAGATTCCAGCATGTACTGGTAGGCAACCATGGACATCATAGGAGTGTGATTGCTGTTAACAATCATATATTAATTAATATTATTATTGTATTTTTTTAAAATTTTGGTGTGTTACTAATAAAAGTGTGTTAAACACACCAAAATTGGACAAAAAATTCAATATTATATATGTGTATGATTGTTAACACCAATCACACTCCTATCATGCCCAAGCAACAAGTATATGCTGGAACCTAGGCATGATAGGACTGTGATTGCTGTTAGCAATTACACTCCTATCATGCCAAGTCAGCCAGTACATCTGAAACCTGGCTAGCTGCCCCCTTGTGTATGGATGTTACCAGCAGTATGGGGTCTGCACATCACTTGTGCCATGCCCTTGTGGCCACCCTGTGCCATGCCCCCCCACTTACGCATCCATGCTATCACACACACCCACCGATTCATATACTCATTCATTCACAGATTAATTCCCTCAATCACGCATAATCATTCATACACCCTCCCCCCCACCTTACATGCACTGCAGCTCTCTCGGTGCCGCTCACCGACTTCCGCAGGGGCCGCGGCCTCCTTCTGCGTTGTTCACATTCTGTGTGAGCAACCTCTCTTGTACTGCACAGAGAAAGCAGGAATGGAGCAGAGTCATGTAATGTGACGTAAATTCACGATCCCTGTTGCCCTGGCCGTATGTTGGACGCCCCTGCCTTTGTCTGTCAATTCTAGTTTTATGTAAGAAGCTCTGCAGAAATATTTGGCCCAATATGAATAGAGTATAATAATAGTAATCAATAGAATAGGGATTTAACACTAAGATACATCTTAGGGCATCTAAACAAAAGTTTGTGGACAAAAGCCTCAGTACAGGAATTGTCTCCTTAAATTCTGACATCCATTTTTTTCTATTTCACTTAGAATGTTACTAGCAATGAACATAAAAAGGTTGTATTTTTCAGCTGTGCCACCTGGTAGGCAGAAGAAATCCTGAAACTTATGAAAATTTGGATTTTTGTTCAAATTTCATTCACTTTTTATATTTAGTGCAAATATTACATTACACGTATGAGTACGGTTTCAAACAAAAGCACATTTTGTCATGAAAAGCAATATAATCATACCTGGGAACTCTCCGGGTTTGACCCAGAAATTGCTGGGTGAGCACTGCTTCTCCGGTTCTCCGGGTCAAGACACAAATCCTCCGTAGGCGGGAGCGGGGTCTTGACAGGAAAAATGGGCGGGTTTCCAACAGCCATCAGCGGGACCGCTTACCAAAGTCAGCGGGACTGCCCACCAACGTCAACGAGTGTGCAGTCCTGGCCGGGTCCCGCAAGGGAAGGCTCCAGGTAGCCGGAGCCCAGAAGTTCCCAGGAATTAATATAATATTAAGTTTTATTAGTACATGAAACATGAAAAGAAATCATAGTTGAACAAACATATAGTGAAAATTGCAAAAAAATGCTCTGGTCTATAGGGTACACAATATAATGAAAAGTTAAACAAAGTATTCATACCATGTTTCTCTTTTGTCCACAAATCTACCATGTTGATCACGAGGACACTGAATTAAAAATTTTGTGTATAACATAACTAGTAATATATTAGAGGAATTATACTATTACAGTGCACTTATTTAATAATGCTTCTGTTTTTTATAAGAACAGAAAATCGTTTCTCTTGTGGGAACATTTCTGAATAAAAATATTTTTTTCATTACTTTATTGTAAAATGGTATATAGTCTGAAAACCGCAGCAGAGAATAACAGTTCTTACAGTAAAATGGAAACTTGTGAAATTTCAGCTTTTTGTGCTGCTCCTGAGGTAATAATAATCTTTTCACTGTAGGCTGTGACCTCAAGAAACATGTTGCATTTAGTGATTTACCCTTCCAGTACCATAGTGGTGTGTGACAAACATATCCTACTGGCAGTGATAATTTTCATTATATAAAAAAGGTACCAGGGCACCACAATTTGGACTGGAACTCACTGTTCTAAATCTGGCCATAACTCAAAAATGCAATTTGCTAATGCTAATGTGTCATCAAAGGAAACTGGTCAAGTCAATGCGGGCTCTAGAGAGGGAAGGCTGGGGGAAGGGGGCTGGTATATTTAGGATAAAAGAACTATCACAATGCAAAAAGTACATCATTGTTCTTTTAATATGTAGCCAAACCAAAGAGAGTTATGGGAGTAATACTTGAAGACTTCCAGGCTAGGCATTGAGGAGCCTTCCGTCTACAGGTAGGTCGATGGCGTCGCTGGACAGGGTCGACATTATCGGCAAGTGGGGCCAAAAGTGTTGGTGGGCGGGGCTATCCCAACCGCTTTATATTTGTATGTGGGTGAAAGGGGATTTCGGGCCATAAACCTGGAGACCTGGAGAAGTGGTGCTTCACGTGGAATCTCCATCCAAGAGAGATGGGAGAGTTTCCAGGTATGGAGATGAGGTTGATCATGTTCCAAAAAACAAAAGCTAGGTACTACACTTGGAAATCCAAGACAGTGTGTAGGTTCCCTCTTTAAACAATATTATGGCATATGATAATTTCACTAATTTCAAAAAGTATTAGTTCATAAGTTGCTGTTCCTAGTCAACAGAGACTTTTTGGAATTTGCCAAAAACCCCAATGCTGATGAGTAAATTAAACCATTTGTACAAAATTAATAATGACCTGGATGATTTCCATTAAAGCTTCATTGTTTAATGCAGCTTAAAACAAGTGTAGAATTTACTTTGTCCCGAGGAAAGAACTGGGAGAGAATTTGTTCCTAGCAAACAAACCTGCCACATGAAAATCACGCATGAATAAATATGAAAGCACTGCAGACAACCGTTGACTATACATGCAGGACTAAAGGAAATTTACTGCAGTGTGGTACATTTCATTTCTACAAACTACGCAGCAGGCTTCATTGTATTTCTTCCTGGACCTGAGTATTTTGGCACACATCTTTGGCATTATAAAGTCTAATTCCTGTAGCACAAGAAGATCAATATTTTGACTGTTACGATCCCTTAACTGAAAAAACAACTAATTCCTGATTTTTGTTTACCTGTCAGGTTGTACTAAAAGTAATATCAGCTCTCTCCAGAAACTGGACTATTTGGACTTCACTAATAAACGGAAGGGATTATAAATACGAAAAGTCCTATGAAGCCTCATGGGCATTCTAAAATGCAGCCACCAGCCTTGTCACGTGCAGGTATCACGTCGGATTGTACGTCGACAATCTCGTTCTGGGTCAATGTAGATTACAGGGTCGTATACGTTAAGGAACATGGTACCCCCTAAAGACAATTGATTTCTTACCCTGTTTAGAAAAAAAAATAAGAAACAGAAGTTATAAAGAGAAATGTTTGAGGGAGATGTTTAACATGTTGTGCTAAAAAAATGCTTACATATGGTATACTAAAGTGTACATGTTAAACTATAGACTTTTCTTTTGCAATGAAGAGGGATATTTATGTATATGGTTTAAAGCATAGACAGTCTTCTCTAACATTTCATTGGTTGCTGTGGTGATAAGAACACGCTTCAAAGTTTGGAACAGAATTAAGTCTTACTGTACATACACCTAGTGCCATCAATATAAAAATATAGTTTATCAGTAACATTGCACTTAGCATTCTAATGAAGGACATATGTATATTTCATGCATTTATAGGAATGGAAGAAAACATAATTGCCAGCCTTTGTCAGTAACTGTGCAATGTTTCCAATATACAACTGACAACTTTGTCTTGCAGGCATAGAAATGTACCATCATAGTCATATAAAGAAAAAAGAGACAATAAAAATCTCTACTATTACATCCTCATGGTCACACACAATCGTTTGGGCACAATAGTATATCCTGTGATTGTGAAGGGACTAAACATATAAATGACCTATCAAGATCATATAACGGAATTTATAAATATAGCTACTGCTTTATTCATAATAGCCAATGGAATAGAGTCTTTACAGAATGTGATCTGAAGCTAGAGAACTGCATTATAAACTCATGCCCATATTTACTATAAATGTGAAATGAGTCAGGCTTTATGACAAGACAATAAAAATTTAGGTTTATTATGAATGCAAATATAGAGCTTTTCTGGTCTGCAATAAGCACTTATAATTGTGCTTGTATATCATTTTGTGGTAACAGAGATATGCATATGATATGGTTAAGCTAATTTATGAAATGCTGGAATTTATCTGTGTTTGTTCAACAGTACTTTAGGGATTGTAACAGAAACTAAATTGTAGATTATCTATAGACTCTTCAAATATCCGAATCAATAAATCTTTATCTGATACAATTAGATATGGTCAACCCTGATGTTCTTCTACCCGTTATTCAAATTTACAATCAGGATAAGAGGGGCAGCAGTTAAATAGAAGACTCTGAACACCAATAACAAATGAGGGAAACATTTCTATTTCATTCAACATATGTGTCAATAAACATTTTAATGAAAATAAGTATTGGATCCATATATACAGTTGTGTGAAAAAGAAAGTACACCTTCTTTGAATTCTATGATTTAACATATTAGGACATAATAACAATGATCTGTTCCGTAGGAGGTCTAAAAGTTAGGTAATACAACCTCAGGTGAACAACAACACATGACATATTATACCATGTCATGATTTATTCAGTAAAAATAAAGCCAAAGTGGAGAAGCCATGTGTGAAAATGTAAGTACACCTTTTGATTCATTAGCTTGTAGAACCACCTTTAGCAGCAATAACTTAAAGTAATCGTTTTCTGCATGATTTTATCAGTCTCTCAGATAGTTATGGAGGAATTTTGGTCCAGTCTTCTTTACAACTTTGCTTCAGTTCATTGAGGTTTACAGGTATTTGTTTATGCACAAAACAGTTCCCCCCACATCATTTCAATCGCGTTGCGGTCTGGACTTTTTTATGGGGCGATTGCAACATTAATTATTTTCTTTTTCAGCCATTCTATTGTAGATTTGCTGGTGTGGATGGGATTATTGTTATGCTGCATGACCAAGTTTCTGCCAAGTTTTAGCTATCGGACAGATCACCTCACATTTGACTCTAGAATACTTTGGTATACAGAGGATTTTATGGTCCACTCAATGACTGCAAGGTTCCTAGGTCCTGTGGCTTTAACCCCTTAATGGCCAATGACGAGCCATGCACATCATGCAAAAATGGTCAGTTAACAACCAATGACGTGCCTGGCATGTCATGACATTAAACAAGCTTAGAAAGAGATTTACTTACACTTGCTTAGACGGTGTTGCTCGATGTCAAGGAATTTAGCAACACCAAGATCGGCATCAGGAGCCATGTCTGGCCACAAAGGTGGCCTCGTGGGAGCTGCAATGGTGGTAGCTCAGATGGTCTCCCCAAGTAGCCCATGATGCTTACTGTTCCCTAACGTGGTGTCATAGCTACCCAGGACAGCAGGACAGTGTGTGAAAATCAGCACTATCCCTCGAAAACTAGAACTGTTGGGATATATGGGGTAAAGTGAGAAGGGAAAGTAGTATGAAACTAGGAAAGGAGTAGGTTGCTAGAAAGTGAGCGGGAGTATGAGAGCCAGTAATAAGCTACCACTTCTAGAGTTTAACTCTTGCAGTGCAATATAATTTAAGGATTTTAAGTAGACACTTACAAAGTATTGTTATCTGGAATTACTTTGAATTTGATGTATTGGTGAAGACAAGACACACCATTAAGCCACAGAGCATGTTTTAATATGTATCATAGTAGTCATAGTATGGTTAATAGTACTGAAAATAATATGAGAACACATTGAAGCCATTAAAACTTAGTATTGTTCTCTCTAGCTGCATCCTTAATTTTCTGACTTTGGGAAATACTTGGTATTAGTCCAGATTCACAGCTGCCAGAATTGGTGCTGCCCAGAGTACAATATACTTCCCACACAGTATGTGTGACTACGTGAAAAGGAAGTCTTTGATTCTAGGTCATTTTCACATAGCATATAATGTTGTGCTTTGTTGTTGTCTTACTGATTGACCAGTAGTAATGGCCAAACTACCATGTGCCTAATTCATTGAATGCCACAAGAAACTTGAACGTGCTTAATGATCATGGCTTGATTATTCAGTTGTCCATTTTCAAGGTGTCAGCATAGAATATGAATAAATTGTGTGATATGCATACCTGGGAACTTCTGGGCTCCGGCTACCCGGAGCCTTCCCTTGTGGGACGCGGCCAGGACTGGCCACTGACGTCAGCGGGCGGTCCCATGACGTCGCTGGGCGGTCCCGCTGACATCTGCGGGCGGTCCCGCCGGGGGAGTTCCCGCAGATGTCGGGGATGTTCCCGCTGATGGCAGCCGGAAACACCCCCATTTTAAGGGAAATGGGTGGGGAGCAGGGCGTGTCAAAACCCAGCTCCCGTGACTCAGAGGATTCGGGTCTTGACCTGGAGAACCGGAGAAGCAGTGCTCACCCGACAATCTCCGGGTCAAACCTGGAGAGTTCCTAGGTATGGTATCCATATGGGATTTTAGTTAGTTATGGAAGAAGGTTGTAAGGTAGCAGAACAATGAACATCCTTGTTCTGCTACCTTACCAAGGAGACCATTCATACACCAATACAAGCAAACCTATTCCATTGGATCTCTGAAAGCCTGATTTGGATTATATTTCCATAAAAACTACAGAGAAAGGTTACTATATGGGAAGAACATCCTGCAATGCTGCCCACATAACATAGTAAAGAGTGATGCAATGCCAATACTGCTAATCAGCAATACATAGTATTACCTTGAGTATTTAAGGGATTTGGAATGAAATGTAATGACCTGTCAGAAGAGTTATTGGTAAAGGTTAGTACATTGGCAAAGATACATTCTTTGATTTTAGTTCCAGCGATTTCACAAGCAAGGACTGTGACCAGTCAATTGTAGTAATGTTTTACCTTATTTCATTTTTTTCCATTAATGCTGAGTGATAAAGTTATTTTTTCCTTTTTTCTTACATTTGATTTGTGCTTTGTCTCAAAGGAAAAGTATAACAGTTTGTTCTGGAGGTACTAAATGCAAAATAGGAAAAGAAAACAGAAACCCATTTGTGCATAATGAGTGATATTTGCCTTATCTGGATCCAACAAACACACATTATTTTTTTTACCAGTGTTCTCTAGAAATATCTGTTAAAAAATAGGTAGATAGATATTGTTACTTGATGGTACTTATTGATTTTAAATATTTCTATTTATCTGTCTAGTGATTAAACATTAACTTTAAGTGTTAAGGGTAAAAGAGCAGGGGCCTCACACAGCCCCAAGTTGATCAGGCTGAGGGAAGCTATCCATGATCATAAATGTTATGTTGTATGAGCAAATGCTCTGTAGAAGAGACAATGATCCAAGTGCATAGAAAAGAAGAGTGTGGCATGTTGTGACTATAAAAATCCAGTGAGTTTGCGGTGTGATGTGGAGTTCTACTTATGTTCGGGACGGTATGTTTATGGAGGCGACATAGCTCAAGCTGTCTGCCGATCCCATTTTCTAAGGTGTTGACAGAAAGAAAACACAGTTTTTTTACATTCTATTTTATTTCAAGTGAAGTCAAGATACAAATATGTTTACAGAATATTTAGCTGTAGCTCCTGCAACCTGCTAGACAGCCCTTGACCATTAAAGAGGAGCTTAGTGAAGAAGGCAGAGTGAACTATTCATTCTCCTTTTCAAGACCATCAAAATCATTGGTCCCTTGGTTGTCATAGAGTCCTATATCGCTTGCAGCAGAAGGACTGTTCTAACCTGAAACAGGTACATGTGGATATATAGATATGAAGGCATTAGCAAAGACAACAGATGCATGCAGGGAGCCATGCAGAACATTTTGGACATTGTGGCCAAATTTCAAAGGGACAGTATTGTTTTGATGAACTTGCATTATGCATTATGAGAGGTAGAGTGTCATTACTGAGTGTCAGATGGATGCAAGTTCACGCCAATCTGTTTATTTATATTTGTGGAACCCCTTGGTTATCATTTACCGTTTAAGGACCTTTGGGTATTATGCTTAATTGTAATTGTCCTAATTGTCTCTATGGTCCATGATTCTTTCTTATAGTCTTTAGACTGGATTAGTGTTGGATTTAATAAAAATATAATTAAGTTCTAATTCTAAGATGCTATTTTAAGGGTTTAAACGCCCAATATCCATCTTACTAGTGAATAAGGCTGGCTGACTGTTTCAGTTCATGGAAATTTGCAGTTTAGACATGTCTCTAATGCTTATAGACCTAGATAGTATTGGTTTGGCCATTGAATTTATCTCACATTTGTTTCGTGGGCATCTGTTTTAGGGGCCAAGATCTAAACAAATGCCTTTTAGATGCATCCTTGAACAGCAAATCATCTGGATTTCAGATGCACATGTTTTTTTGTTTAATCGATACTTACTGGATACTATTGAATGAGGCCCAATTTTTCCTTGAGGGAATATTGTTTGTAAGTTATTGTATTCTGAACATCCGTACTGTCTTTATAATGCCAAAATTGATAGTAGATGGATGTGTGAAGTGCCATGAAATTAAACAGAAAAATGTTAAGCCCTAGAATGTAAAATAAACAATTACTATCCATTTGAGCTTTTTGCTTTATGGAGAAAAGGAAATACTGAACTTGTGTTTACGTCTAAACTGCTATAAATCATACCTGTTTGTTCCGTATATATATATATATATATACACACTACTGTTCAAAACTTTGGGGTCACTTAAAAATGTCATTGGTTTTTGAATGGAAAACAAATTTTGACCATTAAGATAATGGATGAGAAATACAGTGTCGATGTCCCTAATGTTGTAAATGACTATTGTAGCTGGAAACAGCTTATTTTTAATGGAATATCTTCATAAGCGTCCAGAGGCCCTTTATCAGCAACCCAATCTCCTGTGTGATGTTTAAAATGCTAATTGATCATTAGAAAGCCCTTTGCAATTACTGTATTTGCTCGATTATAAGACAAGGTTTTTTTTCAGAGCAAATGCTCAGAAAAATACCCCTCGTCTTATAATCGGGGTCGTCTTATAATCAGACCTCAAATAGGTCTGACTATGAGACGACTAAGATCCAGATCCCCCGCAGCTGCAGGGGACCCGGATCCTCCTGTCAACCCCCCCCGCCCCACTTACCGGTACTGCTGAGTCCCCGGTGTGTAGCTGGGGCAGTGTGTAGATGTCTACGCGATTCGCGCAGACAACTTCCGCTGCAGCAGGAAGGAGGTGTGGCTAGCAGTGGGGGTTGTCTGCGTCCATCGCGCAGACCTTCCCCGACTGTCAGAGATCAGACAGTCGGGGAAGGTCTGTGTGATGGACGCAGACAGCCATTGCTGCTAGCCACGCCTCCTTCCGGCTGCAGCGTAAGTGCGTGGGATCCACACGCTGCCCTGGCTACTTGACAGGAAGTCAGAAGCACCGGTAAGTTTGGGGGGGGGCGGGGGAGTGTTAAATGGGGGGCATAAGGCATTTCTGGAGGCAGAGTGCTCTGTGAAATGCCTTTTAACCCCCTTAATCCCACTCTGCCTCCAGAAATGCCTTTTTAACCCTCTATACGCCACTCTGCCTCCTGAATGCCTTAAACCTCCCTATATGCCACTCTTCCCCATAATATGCCTTTTAACCCTCTAAATGCCAGAGTAGCATATAGGGGTATAAGGCATTTCTGGAGGCAGAGTGGCACATAGGGGGTCAAAAGGCATATCATGGGGCACAGTGGCATATAGGGTTAAAAGGCATATCATGGGGCACAGTGGCATTTAGAGGGTTAAAAGGCATATCATGGGGAACAGCGGCATATAGGGGGTATAAGGCATTTCTGGGGCAGATGTGCATAACTTGGGGGCAGGTTGGAAAATAGAAATAAAAATAAAATATTTTTCTCAATCATAGCTTTTATTAAAAAAAAATAGTTTACATGAATTAACATTTACTGGCAAAACTTTTTTTAGGGTCATCTTATATTCAGGCTTTCTTTTTTTCCTAAATTAATATTCAGATTTGGGGGGTCGTCTTATAATCAGGGTCGTCTTATAATCAAGCAAATACGGTATAGCACAGCTACAAAATTTTGTTGTTTCCCATGAAAATAAATGTGTGTGTGTGTACATATATATACATGTATATATATATATGGTCCTGAAAGGAAATATAACCTAGGAGGTTTGTAAATCTGTTTATTTATCACAAGCTTAGGAGTTTGTTTAGACATTTTTGCATGAATGCAACGCTCCAGTACACCATTCACATAAGTCAGTAAATGCTTTTCATGAAAAGGTTTTTGAAATCCCTGACCAGGTTCTTAATTCACTAAATCTTTCTTCTGGCAACTTTTATCTGTTTCCATGGTTAAAAAAATTATGTATATGGAACAGAATTTGAGAGTGATAATGATGTGATGTCTGCTGCGACTAAAACAGGCTTGAAAGCATAATATTTTTTTATTTAAAGAATACTTTCAATTTAGGTATTGAAGTCACATAAGAACTGCAACATTAATTACGAATGAGTGGAATTGAATTAAAGTTAGAGGGAAAAATTATTAGTTGAAACAAACTTTTAAATCATTGGTCCATCTTTCTTTTCCTTCTTATCCAATGTGGTATATAAATATATTCGGGGCCAATACAAACCATTGTGTGGAAACCGGTCTAAGGCGGAGGAAAGGGTTTTTTACAGTAAGGACAATAAGGATGTGGAATTCTTTGCCTGCAGAGGTAGTTTTATCGGAGTCTGTACAGACGTTTAAACAGCAACTGGATGGATACCTGGAAAAACATAATATTCAGGCATATAATCTTTAATTATGGGGAAACAGCTTATTGATCCAAGGAGAGATCTGACTGCCATTTTGGGGTCAAGAAGGAATTTTTTTCCTTGGTTAGTGCAAACTGGGTTTTTTTGCCTTCTTTTGGATCAACAGCAACAAATTAACAGATATAGGAAAGGCTGAACTTGATGGATGCATGTCTTTTTTCAGCCTATATAACTATGTAACTGATGCAACATGCAGTTGACCAAGCCTATTTTTAAATCTGAGGTAAACAAACAGAAGGCAGTAGTTTTAGTATGAACAAATCCCTTGAGAGAACTGGGTAAGCATGAAAACTAAAGTATGTGTTATATTATATTTTATGGTTAGGGTGGATTTGCTATTCAGATTAGCTATTCTCTTTGATGAGAGAAAGATATTTGGGAGGGAAAGGATGCGGATTATACGAGATAAGCGGCAGAATTTTGAGATAACATTTGTGGAGCGAGGGAAACAATAGTGGGGAAGATATGGGAGATAATGTATATGATATAAGGAAGGAGAAATAATATTAATAATATATCACATTTTTCAATTTTGACAAAAGTTATCAGGCAGAAACATGAGTATTAAGATGCTTATGATAAACCTCCATTGTTGAGCGTGAAATGCGTAAGGCCTACTGGGTGCTGATTCCTCACTGAGGCTAGCCCAATGAGGCAAAAAAAATCAACATATAAAAATGCATCAGCTTGTTTGACAGTTATTTCCTCCAGGAGTTGCAGACCCAAATCCTGTTTGATATCTGGGGTAGCCACTTCCCTTGGAGAGCAAGCCCTGCCTCCATGCATTGCTAGTTCTGCCTCCTCACAAAGCCTCTCTCCAAGACAAGTGTTTCCTTTCCAGCATGGGTAATAGTGTAGCAAATAATAGAAATAATCAGTAGTTATATATATATATATATATATATATATATATATATATATTTTTTGTTGCAACAAACAACTCTGGTGCTACCTTGCATTTAAGTGTATTAGCAAAAAGGTTCGGGTTTTTTCCTTCGGAGCAGTGTCACTTCAAAACAAGCAACTAGTCATGTTTGGCTATGTGCTAACACATTTCACAGAGTAATATAAATACATGAACATGGAAATAAATAAGGACTGATTATGCTGTAAACTACAACTATGAATCATTCATACTTTCCATATCTTGATAAATTATATGTAGCCCACTTAAAGAAACTTGCAAACGGCAAATGTTTTTCTTGGAAAAATGCTCCCAGCTTGCTGGTGATTGCCAGTTAGCTCTGGTACTGAAAAAAAAATCTTGCAAACATGATAAGAAAATAGAAATTATTATTAGTACAGAAATAAAAATAATAGTTCATGCTATTTTGATGTGGGCTCTTTAAATTAGGATTCTTCTATAGCTTTCATGTTGGGTCAAAGAGCAACTATTTTGTTTAGCTCTGTTTTTGAATAAAAAAAACAACAAAAAAACCCTCAAAACTATACCATATATAAACACACACATACATATATCACTTTGGGGTAAATGCAATGCGAGAATTACGCTACTCTGAAATATATATAGTTGGAAATAGGTCAGGTTTTCCTAACAACATTCAGCACAACCAATTTTGTTTCTAGTTTTATTGGCCCGTTGCTTCCCAAGGATTCTTATATGTTTGCTAGTCACTGCCAAATCTGTGTGAAAAAAACATGTACATGACAATGCAGCATATCCGTCTGTGTGTGCCATTGTAGTGGAGCTTATGCCTCACTGCCTCACTGGCCACTCTGTCTGCGCTTGGGATTCCACTGCAGCCTTTAAATATGCTGGTTATTTTTATCCTCCTACGTAGTGCCTTCAAAACCCGACCCACCAGCAACAGCCAAACAATATTTCCCTTTAGTCGGGAGGGGAAATGGAGACAGTCCAGGTTTCCTGAAGTCACGTGGTGTTAAAATCAATGAAAAAAAGTGGAAAAAATTTCTTCTTTCTCACTAACTCCCTCTCTCTCTCTCCCTCCCACCTCTTCGACCGTAGCAGGCTGCTATCCAGCTGTACAGAACAGTATTAAAACATAGCAGAAGAGGAGGAGGGCAGCAGCATGACAGAAATCACGACCAAAAAAACCAGGAGAAGGGAAAAAAAAATGAAAACAGTGGATTCTGGCAAATCAGCGGCAGTAAGTAGAGCATTAAGGAAATGACAGGCTTCTACAGACCATCAGCCCATGAGAGGCGAGGTGATGTCAGAGCGCACTCCAGGATTAGCAACCCTTAAAAGCCGCACATCTCTCAGAGAAGCTGAGTCTGGCTGTAGCCTAATTTATGAAAGGGAGAAAGGCGAGTGCTGGGATCCATCTGGAAACCAGTATACTGCAGGTCTTTGAGACTTAAAAAGTTCTTTACACATCTACTTGTATAAAATGTTGATAGTAATATCAGCACGCGAACATACCACATCAGATAAACAGATACGCGTAAAATTGTTCTTTTTTTTTAAGTGAACATTTTCATTTTCAGTTTGGAAATACAAAACAGTTAATATCTACATAATATTTAATCTAAATATGTATATGTATCTTGTTTATAAGGTATACGACATATTATACTATGCATTATCAGAAGGCTAACAAACTCCATTCCTGTGGACCAGCTTTTATATTTATGTCAGAACATTAAGACTGATCCTTTTATCTGGGGGAAAAAATAAATAATAAGAAACAAAGCATTTTGGACACTGTTCTCAAAATTGTGAGTGTACTGGACTTGGAAGTTGTATCAAGTTTGAGAATGGAACCAATATGTCCAACACACATGCTCCTGCGTGCTTGACGGACAGTAATTCAGCTTTTTTTTGAGAATATATGAATAATGCTGTGGCGGTGCATGTGATTTGCACTTCCTGTCTCTTGGCCCTAAAATAAATATTTCCCAGAATGCTCCCCACCTCTTTAGGACTGGCTGCTTATTTTGTGTCATTCTTAATTTTTGTAACATGTTTTGTAACTGGAGCAGGAAATCATTAGAGAGTTGGAAGGATAGATGTGTCGTCAAAATGGCAAATAGGAAACAAAATTATAGGAAACAAAATGTTTAAAGGATATGTAGACAGTTTTCAAAGTATTAACGATGGTTGCTTTTTGTAACAAGATATTACGCACATCCTATTAACTACAGAGAGAGATACGTATGTTTAGATAGCATAATTTATACCCTTTAGTGCAAGGAGCATATGCTGTTTATGATGTTTCTAGGAAAATTATTTACTTGTCAATTTAGTTTTACAAACCAGTAATTGTGATTTACGTTTATTATTTACTGAGTTAAGTATTAAGCTATCCCAGGTACACAGTTTTTGCAAAGAAAGCAAATAAAGAATAACCATTACTGTGATAATAGTCAGTTATAAAATGTCAAAATTAATCATTACAAAGCGTTTCTTCAGTTTTGTAAGGTTTTTTGTGGACTTATATGATATTAAATAAACACATGCTTTATTTTTACATAAGACTGGAGAGTGCCTGTTCATTTCTCCTTTGTTATTTTTTTTATCCATGGTACGTTACTGGTCCAGTACATCAAGGTAAGAAAATAATCATGACTGAGGTAAGGTCTACTAGTACTCCTTAAATAAAGAAAGGCGCTGACACCATAAATTCTATTTGCACATTCTTTACTTCAGCTATGAATTATTTTATGGCCTCAGCTACACATACACATCCAGCACACTGTGACACTGATGTTGTACATCATAAGGCCAACCAACATTTTATTCGAACATACTTCAAACAGTTGTCCTGAACATAAAAAAACACTTAACAAAGGATCATACTTGAAATATTTATCTTGTTTACATGCAATAATTTTCCACAGCCAATCTGCAATGACTGTTTCAAACAACTATACCACAAGACGGGTAACTCATGTACCATACCAGTCAGAAAAAAACATAAACTACTGCCACAGCCTCCAATATGCTATACCTTGCATATTACAGGTTCCCTCAAACCTCCACGCTTTTTAAAGACCTGACTGAACTGACATGATTAGAATCCAACCCCACATCTGTGAGATGTACCCCATTCTGATGAAATAGACTAGACAGTTCATCCTTCCAATTCAGACACCTAACTGTCTCCCAACAACACAAAAACTCTTTGGATAAGCGGGCCAAAATTAATGAAAATCTGCTTTCATATTGCTCACAAGCTCCTTAATAGGAATCTGGCCTAAATCATTACCTCACATGCAGCAAAGAGGACTGGTACTAGACAGGAGTTAAACAAAAACCTCCATAATGCAAGGAAGATGTATACAAGAAATCCATGCCAACGTGTTTTCATGTAGGGTGCAACAGATGGGCTTCTTGCCTGGGCGGCTATTTGGTTGAGGGTCAGCCCTGGGCAGGGGAATATGCCTACAACTGGAGGGACCCACTTTTTCAGACATGTATGTGTGTATATATATATATATATATATATATATATATATATATAGGCATAGACACATATATCAGGCAGAAACGGTCATACGTATAGGGTAGATTTATGACAAAAGGAGATGAAGATTTTGGGTGGCAGCTAGGAATTAGTAATAAAATGCCAAACTGGATTTCATATTTCCGCTGTCATTTTATATGCTACATAGATGACCTATGTGAATAATAGAGGTGATATTTCACTCAGACGTTAGCCCAGAGTAACATAATGTCTGCTGGGCTCTTGGCATCATGTTTTTTTATGAGTAATATTTAACAGAAAACGTCCCACAAGACAATATAACCTTGGATTATATGGTTTATTATTGGTACTATTAGAATATTTAGCTACAAAGTATTTAGTTAAAAACTACCTGAGAACAGGTCTCCTGGGTTATTGTTTTGTTTAACTCTTCTGATATTATGCCACTCTGACACTAAAAGAAATATATCAGGGAACATAAAGTCCATACTTAAAATAACGTTATCTCATATCCAATAACATGATCGTTCTGTATAACTGGCTGCTCACACTAATCAGAAGATTAATGCCTGAATAAAAAAATTTTGGTTTATGTTAGCCAACTCAATGTGTCCCTATAGGCACAAATGCTCAACTCCCTCTTATGGAACACGCAGTAAACTTGCATGTGTAGCTTGGAACTGGCTCCAGTGATCCTCCTCCCTCTACAAGAACCGAACGCTTTTGAAAGCATTTGATTTTTTATTGTCTTTGTTTCTGCTCTAATTATTCTTTGTGACTTTATTGGGAGGTGAGGAGAGTAAATCTTTGGTGGTTGCTCCAAAAGCTGTTGACCAGCATGAACCTCTCAAAAATGTCATCATTTTGTAATTTGTATTAGCACATCTAGTTTTACTCAGCAGGATCAGACTGACAACTATGCACCTTCTGTGGAAAAGACAGGGTTTGACAATGATTTCAACTTGGGGATATCGATTTCCCTTGTACACAGCTGGATATTTCAATATGCAGTACTTTAGGACACACGGGTCATCTGATCACATGGGGAACATAATCCTACACAGCAAATACACAAAATGGAGTGACCTGATTCCTTTTGTTTCATTTTGAAGTACCAAGCTGTCCCTGAATAAAGCATAGTAATATCTGTGAGGACCCTTTAATAGATTTTAAAAAAAATATATGTATTATGGAGTTGAGGTTGAAGGGCTCTTCTCTTCTGCAAACCTCCAGTTTAGTTAGCACACACGCTATATATATAATAAATGTTTGCCAAATGTATGAAAAAATCCCACAGTGCAGCCACAAAAGCTTATCCATCCACATTTACGTCACAATAATAATTTGCAAGGTTTTTAATAAAACAATAATTTCTGTCTAAGTGCTGAAATCTACTTAAACCCTATTCGCATTGCAGCATTTAGAAAATGAAAAAGTGATGACAAATTCGTGTTCCAAGTTTCATGGATTCGCCTCATCAGTGAAATAATATATATATAAAAAAAATCCAATAATTATGATTGCTGCAACTTCCAACAAATATGTGATGCCTTTAACTGAGAAATACAGTGATTCAGACTTCTGTAATCTCAGACATCTGCACAAATATTCAAGAATTTCTGAGTTTATATGTCTAAGGGACATTTTGAAGCACTGTAGGTTGTTTCCTGCAGTGGTTTAAAATCTTAATCTCCTCCATAGATAAAGTGCAACGGCGCCAATTGTTTCACCCTGACCAACAAAGACTATATACACAGCTATACACAATAGGAATATATTACACTTTTTATACTTCCAAAAATACTCTACACTTGGTTACACACATTTTATAATCTTCATTAAAACAAAAACAAACACAACCTCGGCATTTGTATATTTAAACAAGGCAGATGCATTTGTGATTTAACAACCCTGCTGTTTTTGGCTTAGCTTGGAGCATGTCACCTTGGTCATGGTGATGACATCATCGACAAGCCAGTTGTTTCTCAGAACCATCAATTCTCCAAGACTGAAAGACTGTGACTTATGCAGGAAAACTAATTAGATGTGAACCCAAAGTCCTACAGCTGGAAATCCATGGGGAGTTTGTTTCACTCGTGGCACTTTCAGTAAAAGGGCACATTTCTATACATAATGTCTAGTGTACTGCTCACTCATTAGACCTTTAACAATACTCAGTTTATAACTCATTTTAATGAGTACAATCCTGCACTGTTGTACATGTCTTTCAAATAATAATTCCACATAAACATGCATCCTGGGGATAAAAATCAGCTCTGGCACTTTAAGGCCAGTAGCCACTAAAAAACATAGATGCTGTTGTATGTGCCGGTGCATTCTACGCTCTAACACTCTTGCAATGTGCGGCTGTATGTATCTAGCCAGCCAAGGACTGGATCTGCCACTCGACTCAAGCAGCAGTAAAAGTAAGTGCGCGGCACCACCATCCACCGACTCATCAAGCATTTGCCAGATCTGTCACATGACAAATTTGGGTCTGTTGGCATCTTGGTGTTTAATTTCTCTCTTGTGTCAATATTTCAAATTTGATTGAGCTGAGTAGAGAAAAGGGGGTACTTTTGTCAGATTGGGTAAGTTAATAACCAAGTGTTAGATATGTATTGAACTCATTTTTTGACCATCACTGACAATCTTATCAACCTGACACTTTATTCCCAAGCCGCTTGATCGTATGTCTCTCCCTCTTGTGTAAAGTGTGTTAGCCATTACCTCTGCTTTAGGGATTTTATTTGTTGAGGAATTGTCAGTAGAAATTCTCCAACTGGTTTTGTGGTCATTTAAAAATTCTTAGGAAATAACAGGCATAGAGATTTAAATTGTTGTCCGTGTGGGAATCTGTCCATTTGCAATGTAACAAGTACATTTACCACACAAACTGTAATAAAATATTACAGGAATCCTTAGATCAAAAACACAAAAATTGAAATCAAGAAATGTGCTTTTCATATATTCTGTGTGGAGGTAATTCCACTGTAATATTTGCAATAGTTGTGTAATATATGCAGCTGTGCGACCAGATGGCCCACATCCATTTAAAACATAAGTTTCATTTCCATTAATATAAAGGCATTACAAACATTCATTTCGTCACAGATACCACCAAAAAGTCCGTTTTGGATTCTGTAGAGTAGATGACTCACTGTCACAAGCATAAAGCTCATTTGTCAATTTTCACTGGCTTTAATTCATACCAGAATGCTCACAATTGCTATTATTTATCATGCAGTACTTGCCTTAATTCCACCCAGCAACATTTTTTCCAGCTATTTGTTTTAAGAGTGCTTTGAGCTATAGTGTAGGCATCTATAAACCGAAAACAGTCATCTTTAGCCTAACAATTTCTCCTAAAAACTGTTCTAGTGATTTGTTATTACGCATGCTTAACTGTATAAATTCATTTTTACACCTTTATGGTTCTGAAAGGGTTGAAGGTACTAGTAAATAAACATAGAAAACCAGTTAACCCCTTAACACCCTTATCACACACTATTACATCCTAAGGGACGTGTTCCAAATGACCTTAGAATGTAATAGTATGTCACACTCATCCCATTTAATGGTTTTGAGGCCTTTTGGCTCTTTTAAGAATTGTAGGCCCTCATAGCCCCTTACACTACCTTTGATACACTGAGCTACACACCGAGCTACATACCCAGAATTATGCAGACAAACACATGCTTTTGGGCCCTCATAGCCACAATTGGCACACTGAACCATATCCAGTACAAACTGCATCACATCGAGCCACACGCTAACACCTCTTTTAAAAAGAAAAGGACCCAGAATGTAATATCATACTTTTAACTGCAACAACTTCTTAATTTAAAGCCAGTGCTTTAAGCACAGGACGTTTGCTTGGCTTGATCTGTTCTTCATTAAAATATGTTGATTAATAATAATATTTTTTTTTTGTTAAACATAGCATCCCAAATCATTAAATCAATTAATTTATCCACAATTAATGAAAATTTTCTGGTTGTGTTAGTAAAAACGTGTCAAACCATATTTTGCTGTAGAAAATATGGAAAAAAAATCGACATGACTAGTATTCATTTTTTTTTCTTACTTATCCTAAGGTAGGGTTGAAAGTTCCTATTATCAAGCATTGCTTACATTTTGGGGAATGTTCAAATTTCCATAATGCAACATGTGGGCAAAAGAAAGGAAGGATGTACTCCAACAAATAAAAGTCGAAAAATGTGAAATGTATTGAATAAAAACATAAAACCCAAAAATATACCATGTTTATAAAAATGTGATTGCATGCAAATATTTCCATCTTCTGCGAATTCATGGAACTTTCCATGTATCTGCACATAAAGGTGAGTTTGATCTTTATCTCCTTCCATACACAATACACTGCATGTCACATTATATTAAATTACATTCTTTTCCCTGCAAAAACAAATAGCTTATTAAAAGGGTCCATTTGCACAAAGTAAATTGAGTAAGTAAAATGTTAAGGTAATACAAAACTGCTTTTATTTATTTTTTCACGGTCTTTGCTCCCATTAAAACATACCCCCATCACTAGTCCTTTCGCAATATAGTGCAAAATTGAAATGTAGCCACATTTTGCATTTGGGTAGATTTTATGTTTGGTTTTCTAATAAGGTTAGGCTTAAAATAGCTGAATGGAGAGGTTTAGCTGAACCTCTCAAACATACTACAGGAGAGCTTGTTGTGTTAAATTTGTAAAGTGTAATCATATTTAATCAGGAAATAGTCACTCTCGGGGTAATGGTATAAGATAAATTGGGTTAATAAAGGTTTAAGTTAATATACAAGGTTCATACTTACATATAGATCTGTATGATATTCTTTAAGTTGTTCAAGTTGCATGCAGTAAAGTCATCACGGCAAATTATAGATTTTCTGTCAATATTTGGTATAAAAATGGGTGAAACAGTAGTATAGTGGAGAAAACATATCATTCTATGATGCAAAAACTCAACTCTTTCATACTTTTTGGATATTTCTTTAATGTGCAGGCACTTTAACTGAACAGCTAAACCCAGCACAACTAAATTGAAAGCAGCAGAACTGGTTTAAAATAATCCAATTCCAAAACAACCATAGTGAGTTATGGTGTTCTGAAATCCCATTCTAATCTACCCAGCAGGGGTGTTGCTAGGTCACATAAAGTCTAGAGCCCATAGTAGATTTGATAGCAGTGGAGTAAAGAAGCTCAGACTCGCATTCAGACAAAATACATGTGTATAGACACTATATGAACAAAAGTATTGGGGCACACCTCTTATTTGTTAAATTCAAGTGTTTCAATCAGACCCATTGCCACAGGTGTATAAAATCAAGCATTTAGCCATACATCTAGCCTTTAGAAACATTTCTGAAAAAAAAATGGGTGGTTCTGATGAGCTCAGTGAATTGAAGCATGGTTATGTGATAGGATGCCACCTCTGCAATAAGTCTGTTTGTAAAATGTCATCCCTGCTAGATATTCCATGGGCAACTGTAAGTGATATCATTGGAAAGTGGAAGCTGCAACTCGAAAGCGAAAGACCATATAATGTCCCAGAGTGGGGTCTGCTGATTCCATAGCAAAAGAGTTCCAAATTTCCACTGGCATTAACATCAGCACAAAAACTGTGCAGCAGGCGTTTCATGGAATGGGTTTCCATGACCAAGCAGCTGCATGCATGCCTCACATCACCAAGTACAATGCCAAGCCTCAGGTCCAGTGGTGTAAAGCATACTACCACTGGACTCCGGAGCAATGGAAACGTGTTCTGTGGAGTGAGGAATCACACTTCTCGGTTTGGCAGTCTGATGGGGAGTCTGGGTTTGGCTGATGCCAGGAGAACGTTACCTGCTTGACTGCATTGTGCCAACTATAAAGCTTGATGGAGGAGGGATAATGGTATAGGGCTGTTTTTCAGGGGTAGAGCTAGACTTCTTTCTTCTAGTAAAGGGAAATCTTAATGCTTCACCATACCAAGACATTTTGGACAATGCTATGCTTCCAACTTTGTGGGAACAGTTTGGGGAAGGCCCTTTTCTATTCTAGCATGACCATGCCCCAGTGCACAAAGACATGGTTGGATTAGTTTGGTGTGGAAGAACTTGACTGGTCCGCACCGAGTCCTGACCTCCGACCCATGAACAGACAGACTTTAAAATCTTGCAGAAAGCCTTCCCAGAAGAGTGAACGCTGTTATTGCTGCAAAAGGGGCATGTATTTAGAATGCAATGTCATACAAGTCCCTATTGATGTTATGGCCAGGTGCCCCAATACTTTTGTCAATATACTGTATATAGACACATGTATATATATATACTTATGATTAAGCAATATTAGCACAATATATCTAATTTCAGATTTTTTACAAACTGCCTCTTTCTGGTCAACTGCTTTGTTTTTATTTTCAGGGAATTTTATGGAATCCCTCTGTTGAGCCGAATAAAGTTTGGAACATAAAAAGACAGTGAAATCTCAAAACATAACTTATAGAGCTCCTACTGAGAATCTACATGTATTTCCATATACACACTGTTAAAAACTATCATGGTCAGCCTACTGGTTTATGGTACATAGAAACATACAATTTGATGCCAGATAAGTCTTGCCATCTATGCCCCCAAACAGCCTGCCTGTGCCATCTTTGCCCCAATCAGCCAGCCTGTGCCATTTTTGTCCCAATCAGCCTGCCTGTGCCATCTTTGCCCCAAACAGCCTGTCGTCCCCACCTTTGCCCTAAACAGCCTACCTGTGCCATATCTGCCACTCAGTTACACATCTATGCTACCACATACATATTCATTCACAGATACTCATTCACAAATACTCATTAATACACCCTCCCCACCCCTTACCTCAACTGTAGTTTTCTTTGTGGCACTCGCAGACTTCCATACAGGCCCACAGCTTACCTCTGCATTACTCATACACTTTTATCACCCATGGAAAGCAGGAACACAGCAGGGTCACGTGATGTGACAAAGTAATGTGCTTCTGCTGGGCAGTACAAGAGAGGTTGCTGGCAACACAGAGGTAAGCAGCATGCCGATACGGAAGTGATCACAGGGGGCGAACGGGCTCTCTTGTGTGGTAGGCCCGGTCGTATATGCCTCTCCTGCCAGCATGGTTGCTGCGGGCTCAGGGAAATTGCACAGCAGAGAGTGTGTCGTGACGCACACCAAGGGGCAGGGCAGGTTGGGTAGTGGATTTAAAAATCCGGAACTGCTTACTGGTTCCTGAAGTTTTATTTATTACAATCTTGGCTTGTCTGCTTTATAATTTTGTACCTGGCTGACCTGATTTGTCTACCATAACTGGCTATCCTGACTAATCGCTCTGTGTACTGACCCTGTATGCATCTGATTACCTGTTTGGTGTACCAAACCTATCACTGACCAACTACCTGCTTTGCACACCTGACCTGGCCTTTGGCATTTGTCCAGGCATTTACCTGCAACATTAATTTTACAGGTATCTACTATTGTAGTGCTTTGCCACATACACTAAGAGACTGTTTACATCTGCTTATATCTAAGCCTCTTCACTGTTGGGATCACCCAAGTCCCTGTCTGCTTATCTTAGGGCTATGTAAAGAACAATAATTGACACAAATGCTTAAAAAAAACCATTCATTTAATGAAGCAAACATATAGGTGATTATGAAGGCACATTTTAAAAGTTATATTCAACACATGCCATTATGCAATAGACAAGACGATTGGTTAATGTAATCAGCAAGAACAGATTACAACACAAATAAGCAGCACATTTAAACACAATAAATCAACATCAGCTGTACTGTATGGACATCCTTCATATTTTCCATATTTATTTAACTAAAGTATGCTAATGTACTACTGGTTCAAATATAGGAGGTGAAATGTTGATGTGGATCAGGTTTTGTTATACATACATTAAACTTTTTTTATATTGTTTTTCGTATGCACTTTAGGATCAGTTCAAGCTCATGTTAAAATTATATGAAAATGATCTTTATTTAATTATGTACATTGTGTTAACACAGATGTTATCTGTCGGTTTCTTTCCCAGAAGTATATTTGTCTGGCCTTGCTAATTTACAGCTGCAATATACTTTAGGCTAGCTTAAAACTTTTAAACACTGCAATATGTATTACTAATGGCTAAGTATTTTGTCTCATATAGTTATGGATGTGCTTTAAATCCATCCATACAGTATGTACATGTTCTTTGTAAACAGAAACAGGACACAATGTAAAGATTTTTATAGTGTATACATATACCGTAATTTCTCAAACTTAGCATTACTGGTTCTATTTTTACATTTATGTCTTTTATATGTATGAACAAAAGGGGTTACAGTGTGTGTATAGACATTTTTTCTCTCTATGAATAATATTAGGAGGAGAACCATGGAGCACCTTAGTGAAAAAAGTGAACGGCAAATATCAATTATTGTATTTAAAAATATAATTAGATCACTTCTGTGTATTTTGCCAAGGGGTCACAAAGGAGCTTTTAATGCTCTATTTTTTTGTAAATATTTACTTATTTATTTATTTGATTTTATCAAGAAAATAAACATAGCCATGGTATACAATCCCAAGAAAGACATATACCCTAGTTCACAATTTTGACATCCAGTTATTAAAATAATTAGTATATCCCATTTCAGGCAGAAATGACCCCCCTCTTTCTGCCACTGTTGGTTTGTCATGGCATGCTTAGCATTGTTTCCCAACTATCCATACATCTCAGGCACATTGATTTATGCTCCTATAAGAGCAAATTTCACAATAGAGAGATCGCTCATGGAAGGAGACAATTCCCAACACACAGACCCGTGAAGACCCTCAAGTCCCTGCCTGGATTGTGCTTTTCTGGTAGTGACGACAGGTAGTGCGTCAGCTGCCACTATCTAAACCTATCTAGCATTCTCAGTTCCCTTGTCTAAGATAACGGGCAAAAATCTGAATCCATCATATCACAGGCCCTTGGCAGATAAAGGACATCAAGAAATTCCCATTCCACTCGTGTACCCCCCTCATGGAAGTCTGGATTGCACCTGCGCCATTGTGTGGACGAAGGGGTATAGCCTGAACATCTTCATACCTTAATATCCACTTCTCCACTTTGATTAGCTTTGATCTCAACACAACGTATAGTGATAGAGATAGGGATGATTTGAAATAAATACAGAAACCTAGGGAGTATGTTAATTTTTATTATAAATTCAATCAATTTAGGATAGTGCTCTTCTTACACCAAAGTGTTAAAAATAAAAGAAAATGGCACCTTACAAATTCCAAATGTACAACTCCATATGAATGTATATATAAAAAACAGAAATGGAAAAAAACACAATCTAGTGTAGTATAGTTACCAAAAAATATTTTAATTAAATGTGGGCAATGGCAACTCATTGTTGAGCAGTCCGTTGATCATATGTTTCATGTGGAAATGAGACCCTTGGGGTAGCTGTTTTCTTCTCTTCCCGGTTCCAGTTCCTTCAAGTAGATATGTGTTCAATAGAGGCAGAGCAGGGTTAAAAATAATAAATATTTATTTGTTGCATAAAAAAATATAAATAAAAATTAAATAATCAAATAAATAATTATAAAAAAAAATAGAAAGTCTCTCAAGGTCCACTCTGCTCCTCCATATACAGCGCATTTAACCCCTCTGACTGGGCTTTTTCAAAGTGATACTTAGTATGATCTCCCAAGAGAGAAAATTTGCCGTGGAGCCCTAACTCTTAATTGGTTAAAATTCCTATGTTGGTGCATTAGCTATTGTGAGTCCATATAGTCACTGAATAATCTGCTTTTTATGATTCAATTCTGTATAATTTGTTGACTGGGTATAATTTGTTGACTGGTAATGAGGTATTAATCAGCATCTATGCAGTCACGATAATGTTAATAAGGATAATATGTACTTTTCTGGTATGGAAAATATTTTTTAAAGTTTACCCCATCAATCCCATGGGGCAAGGGTGAAGGATAGGGCAGAGGATGGAGGTCTGTGGCCCTCTAAAGGAGCTTTTTAAAAATATTTGAAGCACAGCTAGAGTAAAAGGCATGGGTAGCTTGACATTGGTGTAGACAGGTATACCCAGGATAAATTAAGGGAGGTTACATTATTGCATAGTTTCATATTGATTTAACGTTGGTCTTTGTATTATAATGAGTATTATTAAACATCTTGCTTTAAAATATCACCACTTCTGATATTTCTTCCTTGTACCCTTTAGAACGTCTTCCTAGAAAAGTCTGAATAAAGGAACTGCTTGAAATGATGTAATTTACAGTGACTTTGCAACCTGGATACATTTAGAGGAACTGTGTCTGCATAGAAATTGTTTGTATTTAAGCTTGTTACATGCAAACCACCCTGTAGACTGCACAAACATTTTCTATACTTTTTGTGTGTGTGTGTGTGTGTGTGTTTGTTAACCTAAGACATTATATTATTATAATAAGTAATCATGCTGATATTACAAAAACTATTTAAATACTCTAACTTTAACACACTTAAAACATAATAATAAGACATCATGACCAGTTAGTCATTAGTAATACCTGCAAGTGGAATATTCACATTATCAAGGTGTTTTCATCTGTACATGAAATGTAGAAACTGAAGATTTAGAAAGCCAGTGGCATATTATTTTTCGACACTGCCCTAGACCTAAGCAAGAGCAGCATCACCAGCTAACCCCTCTGTGACACCATCCTTCTTCTGAGAGGCCGATATTATGTCATTTTTGAACACTGCTCCATTTTAAGACATGTTTCGCTGGGCAAAAGTAACCAAAACATCATTGGATCTTTTATGTGAATAAACCTATTTATGGAATATTTATGGAATATTTATGAAGACCCGTGCTTTTTATGGAATATATATATATATATATATATATATATATATATATATATATATATATTCTATATTAAAAAATTCAATATTATATACCAATAATAAGATTATTTTTGTCACTTTACAATATGTCCCTGTTCTGTGGTGTCTCTTCAGATATGTGTGCTTAGCGTCTGACTAATTCCCTCTGTGTGTTTGTTCCTGATTTTTCTGTATTCTGATGGCACACGTTTGCATACTAAACATAAACAATTCTTAACATGCAAATCGGCACAGTTAGAAAATAAACAGTGTAGAAACCAAAATGTAAAACCATATGGCTCCTTTCACATCTTTGGCACATTGTTTTATATATATATATATATATATATATACGTTATATCTAGAACATAATTTTTTGTTTCTTCTGTTTGTATTGTTTTTAAAAAATAAATGTGTTGACATATATTATTTATGTAACGTGTTTAATAATCAGTTCAATGTATATTCTAAGCATCTGATACTGACAGAGCAGTTGTGGCGCTATAACTCTCATAATGTTTCACTGTTTTACAGCTTACTGATAATTGTGAAATAAATCCCACAACATAAACTGTATTCTGGCTACATTTATTATATACATTAAAAAAAAGGTTATGTTCTAAGTAGACTGCTTGTAAATGTTAGGTACATTTCCTTTTACTGCTTTAAAGGGTTCTACCTAAGATAAAACCTTTGCTTTACTTGTTGTGCCAAGTGTAAATTTGTAGGTTTATTTCAAAATATTTAAAGCTCTCATTGAAGAGCCCACATAGCAAATCCAGATGTTCATATTTATTTCCACTCCACTAACCCATGCAAACTACATATGTGATTTTACCAAAAAGCGCCTTAGAGGTTACTTAAGGTTTTTTAATGTCACTTTGCGAAGTCACATAAAATGAGGACATGCACAGATTGTCAAGGGAAAAAAACTAAGCTTGGAAAATAATTCAGTTTTTGGATTGTTTGCAGGTGTATAACTTGCATTGTGACGTCTTCTAATATAAGGAAACGTTGTTTAATGCTTGCATTATATGGAAATATTATTTAGGTATATTTATTTCCTTTCACCTTTAATAGCCTTTTACAATTTTAGATCATTTTACATTCTAAATTGAAACATTGGAAACATAGAATAGATAAAGAACTATTTGCCCTATTTGCCCATTGTTCCTGTCAAATCTTAATCTGCCAGTGGTCTCGTCTTATATCCAGGATAGCCACATGCTTATCCCATGCAAAACTAAATGACTTTACTTTATTAACTTCTGCCGCATCTACTGATAAGATAAACTTGCCGTAAGTGAATTTGATGTAAAACGAGGGCTGTCTGAATATGCCACAGAACGTCTTTTATACGTCTTTTATATGATTATTGACATGAAGAGATCAAGATGCAATTCTCCAAAAAACGTCTAAACTAAAGACAATTTAGCAAATGGACAGGGGAATCAAGACATCAGACAATGCAAATAAAGTTAAGCCAAGTGTATTGGTGATACCGAGAAAGGATGGTAGGTGGAATGGAGGTTGACTGTACATTAGACCATGTACAGTATTATGAAGAACCTATATTAAGCGCAGAAGTAATTGACATGCATAATGGGACCTATGTGGGGATGAAGAATAGTGATGCAGAGACTGGATAATGACTCATGTATGGAGGATGTTGGTTCAGTAGCAATACCTTCTTCAAGCTCTAAAATCTGTTGCAGAAGGGCTATCTTAAACATTCAAAGTCTATTACATATAATTAATAATAGTTTCTAAACTGTTCCATTTATATAAGCGATATAATAGCACATGGATGGTATATTCACACTGGTCGTAAAATAGAATTACATGGGCGATGTGAATCCTAGGTTAACAACTTCCCACATATCACAGGATTCATAACATCAAATTAAAAATGGCTTGTCTAAATATTCACAAGTAGGTTTGCTTCATTATTTTCTTGCTGTGTCTTAGAAATTTAGCAGTCTGGGATGAGTTATATTTAAACTATAGGAAATTATTTGTAATTATTATTTCTAATACTCATTTCTAAAGGTTGTGAAACATTTTTTGAAGAAATATTTGTTTAAGTATAAATTCTTAAGACCTTATGCTTTATAGCATGTTTCTCAACTCTTGCCATTACCAATTCTGTTACTGTGGCTATTTACACATGCAATTAGACCAGTACAGACACACTATAGCAACTCAAACCAACATAAACAAAATCTTTTTTAAGAGCAGAAAAAAAATGCCATTCGGGTCCAGTTTACCGAAGAAAATTTCATGTCACAACCCAACACTCACTTTCTCTGCTATCATGACATTTTCCAACCCTATCTCCAATGCCCTTGGTTTCTTCTTTCTCAACATCCTTACTCAGTTGTGTTTTCCCCTTCTCTCTAAGAACAAGACATTTTTGCCTTCCCATCTCTCTTTAGAACAATCATTGACAAGCCCTACCACAAGAAAAAGTCTGATCTGAATCCAAAAATTGCAGTTTCTAAGGCAAGTTAAGGATGCTAGGCAGATGTATACAATTACATATACAATAAAAATGACTTGATTATGTACCTATATTTACGTGGATGAGCCATTCCCCAGCCCGCTTCCTGGTGCTAACATACAAATGTACCCAACATCCCTTCTGCAAACATGTCATTGTGCAGATCCAGAAATATAATGTAAGGAAGAAAGCAGTTAAGCCAGTTCTAGCTTACATGGGGAGCTGAGCCAACCACCTGCTTACCCAGACTTAGCATAGTATAACTTTGTACATAGCTTTGAGCAAAGCGGCATTACAAACTCAAGTTGTATCTATACGATATCATCAGTACAAGATAGCAACACCTCTGCTTAAGCACGTCAATCCGTGAAATGACTCTGTAAACTTATTGTGCGCAAAATAGTGACAAAAGCCCTCTACCGTACTGAATCATATTCCACAGCACCGTACAATAGGTAAACAGGACATCACAAGTAGTATATACCATAACAATTTGACTTACAGAAACAACAAGTGAGGATGACCCTGCATACAAGTTTTTTTTTTACACATACATATAATGTTATCACTATTAGTATTACTATTATTATACTTATTAATTCGTAAGGCATAGGCCTTTTGCTATTTTGCTCATCATAAAACTATTAAATTTAGTGATGCGCATTGAGGTAAGCACAGCAGCCAATGTAACGCTCATGTTGATTGGCCCATGACATTGGTTGCTATGGAGATAAGACCTCAATGTAAGCTCTGCATCAGAATTACTTTTATACAGAGCATCCTATGTCTTTTATTCAAAACAAACCATATTTATACAGAAAATACAGTGTTTCCTTGAAATATTGGGCATCATGTATGTTATTCTGTCTGTGTATTGTTTAAGGGCATGACAACATGTCTTGGTTATTTAAATGTACGTTCACTGAAGACGCTGAGTAAATCCCCTGGCTCAGTTCTGCCCCCTCTTTCTTTTGAAGCATTTTCCAAGCTAATTTAGAAAACCTGTACTCCTTGGAATAGCGTAGGTGTTTGGGAGCCAGGTGGCAGACCTTCTGTACTGTCAAATGCAATTTCTCCAACGTCTTTAGCACTTTACATAGAACTGAGTCTCAAGATGAATTTGTTGGAGATGGGCAAATAAAACAAAGCTGCTCAGTAAAACTTGGGCGTTATCAGAAAACCGCAGCAAAGCATTAAGAGCATTCCTCGGTAGTTCACCAAACGCTACTTGTTTTTCTTTTATGCACAGACAATAAACAACGTACTTAAATACAAGCCTATCTGAGGTCATATTGATTACATTTTTCAGGTTTTTATTTAAACATATGCAACCTATTTTCTGCCATGCCATATGCTCTACCACAGAACTCACAAGCCAGACTATTAACTCCAATCATAATCAATTACAAGTGTTTATAAGTCAGCCCCGTGAAATCAATTAGGTCAGTCTTTTTTGGAGGTGGGTAATCACGTAGAAGCCCAGAGTATAATAGGGAAAAAAGTCAGGAGAAATTAAATCACTGAGTGATGTCATTCCCAAAGGAGAGAAACATACGGCTCTATAGTGTAGCTAGTTAGCTGTTCCTCTTTCCAACTTGGAAATCATTCAAGACTCATTAGAAAGTAAATATCTTAGTGACGGGGGCCAGGAACCTCTGTGTGCTCTCAACAAACACATTGACAGGCGCGTGTCATCTGTGATATATTACCACTTATGTTTTCCCTTTCTCCCCCAATGGAAATATATTGCAAACTGCATATTAGGATCCATAAAGTAACAAACAGATTGTGTTATGATTTTAAAGATTTAAAATACAAATATTTTATGCGTAGAAAATTAAAGTTTTGATTGTTGTTAGGCAGTGTCCTCATCCGTCACAGAGTGAATATTTACTTGTAGTTGACTTTTTTTTTGCCATTCATATATTCCAAGCAATTTAAATGTTTCCACATGTCTCTGCATCATATTCCATGATGGAATAGCAATCTGTTACATAATGAGCTGATGCTAAAATTTATAAGTCCAGACAGGAGAGTTAGTATTTTGCAGCTTTATGTAACAAATATGAAATCCTAGCATAAACTCCATTCAATAAAAAAAACCCTATTGGAAAAATAGGGCCCAAATGTGTATGGCAGAAACTCCTTACTGTTATTAAAGTAAATAATTCCATAATATTTTAACTGTATAAATGGCATTGCATTATTAATACTTGCATTATATTGTAATAACCTAAAATGTAATACATGTAATTTGCTTTACATAGACATAGTTATGTATGTCACAATGTTTTATTCAAAACAAAAATCCAAGAAATCTCACACGAATGTATAGGAATACCTGCTCCTTTAAATTTTGAGGGTTTCAGATGAGAGCATGCAAGTTAAATAAAAAATAAAATAAACTATTAAACAAAATGAAACAGATATTTAGAAATAAATATATCCCTCAACCACTTGACACCTAAAAAGTAAGTTGTAAAAAAAGTGGAAAGATGTTTTTCCATATGTGGAATCCTTTCATTTTCATTGTCCACCCTCATGATAACCAAAGGGTGAACTCAATGGCTCTCATTCCCTTTCTTGGGTAACTTAGAGGTAGGAGGATAGTAAAGGATAGTTATTGGAATAATTTATCTAATTTATTTTATATTAAGCATGACAAGGAATGTGGGAGGGGGCATTATGGGTGGGCTACATGCCTCTCTAAAGGGTTAACTGTACATTAAACCCTAATCTCATGGGGTGCCCCTTTTCTATACAGCTCGCACAGTGCAAGCTGCCCCACCACTACCACATAACACGCCATTACTTTGCCTCCGCTTCTATTTTCCTGTTTCTGTGTCATAAAGAGGTAAGTCAGATGCTCTGGACTTACCTCTTTATTCCAATATTGTCCCAGTCAATCAGGCACATATGGTGAACCTAGATTAACCACATATCTCCTTTGTATTCTATTGTATTTTAACACTAAATCCTAGTACAGTATAGGGTCTGAGGGGGCTCATTCTTTAATATCCCCAACCCACTGCACACAGGTTGATGGTACAGGGGGGTCAGTCCAGGGCCGGCCTTTGGGGTGTGCGACCTGTGCGAGCGCACAGGGCGCCACACTCCAGGGGGCGCCGCCGTGGGGTCCGCCGCCGCCGCCGCGGGGTCCGACACCACCGTAGCGTACCGCTGCCGCCAGCAGCGTACCTGGTGGGGGGGGGGGGCGGTCCGCACCCCTCCAGAGACGGACAGTAATGTCCGCCGCTGGAGGAGCAGGCTCGCAAGGGAGCGGTATCGGAGGTCTTTAACAGACCTCCGGTTCCCTTGAGTGATTTTAAGCCGGTTTAAGGATCTCCCTTGAACCCGTCTTTAAATCACTCAAGGGAGCCGGAGGTCTGTTAAAGACCTCCGATACCGCTCCCTTGCGATCCGCGCGGCAACAGCTGCTGTGCGCCGGGGTTTGTTGTCAGATCCCGGCGCACAACACTGAAGCCGCGCCCACCGCTGTCCGTGCCCTCTGACCCGGAAGAAGACAGAAGAACTGAAGAAGAGGAGAGAAGAGAAGGAAAAGGAGCTGTAAGGAGAAAAGAGGAAAGGTAGGAAAGCATTCAGTGAGAGTGGATTGGTATGTGTGTGGATTGGTATGTGTGTGGATTGGTATATGTGTGGATTGGTATATGTGTGGATTAGTATGTGTGGCTTGGTATATGTGTGGCTTGGTATATGTGTGGATTGGTATATGTGTGGATTGGTATGTGTGTGGATTGGTAAGTGTGGATTGGTATATGTGTGGATTAGTGTATACGTATGGATTGGTATATATGTGTGGATTGGAATATATGTGTGGATTGGTATGCGTGTGGATTGGTATGCGTGTGGATTGGTATGCGTGTGGATTGGTATGCGTGTGGATTGGTATGCGTGTGGATTGGTGTATGTGTGGATTGGTATATGTGTGGATTGGTAAGTGTGTGAGAGTGATGGGTGTTATGCTGTACCATTTCCAATGTCTTTTTCATGATCTAATTATGCTCTGAAAGTACATCATAACTCCCATCATTCTATACTGTTCCATACAGAGCTGGGAGGCAGAGGCCTTGCACCCCCACCGCAGGACTCCTCAAAGGTAAGTGAACTTCAAAGAGGGAAAGGGTAGATAGTTAGGAGGCGGTAGATAGGGAGAAGGGAGTGAGACAGGGGAAAGGGGGTAGATAGGGAGAAGGGAGTGAGAAGGGGTAGATAGGGCAGAAGAGAGTGAGAAGGGGTAGATAGGGCAATCATACTCCTATCATGCCAAGTCTGCGAGTACATCCTGGAATCTGGGTATGCCTGGGCATGATAGGAATGGGATTGCTGTTAATTATATATATATATATATATATAATATTGTTATTTAATTGTTTTGTCCTATTTTGGTGTGTTACTTACTTTAAATAAAAGTGTTTTTTATGGTGTGGGGGGGGTCATATTCGGTTTTGGCCAGGTAAATGCTGCACTTTCGGTTTCAGTCCAGAATTCGTTTCTGTGCATCCCTACTACTAAGCCAGACAATGAAGTGGTAGGCCTACACCACATCAATGTTTGGCGTAGTATATAGTGATTGGGGTTTTGTTACAAGTTTTGTTACAAGTTTTTATTCCTTTCTTTTTTTGGGATGGGGGGGCGCCAGAGGAGTAGTCTGCACAGGGCGCCAGAACACCTAAGGCCGGCTCTGGGTCAGTCCCCCTACCATTTGAAGGATGGTGTAGTGTCTCACATTTTAAGTTGCCTCCCCTCTAAAGATGCAAGATGAAATTTGTAATTTACAATTCACAAGCATTGACTTTTGATGCATTTTATGTATATTTTTAGTTTTTTTCTTCTGTTTTTCTTATGAATGTAACTAAAAAATAAACAAACCCTTACGAAAAAATTACTGCAGTTTTTCTGAAGTAATTTTTTGGACATGAAAAAACTGCAATACTGCACTTTTACTGCAGTATTACTGCACATTTACTGCAGTATTACTGCACATTTACTGCAGTTTTACTGCATTTGTACGTCACTGTACTGCAGTTTTACTGCAGTTATTTTTGTAAGGAAGAACAAATGCAATAAAGCTGCAGTACATTGAAGTACAACTGTAGGTTTGCAATATAAAAAAAAAGTGCAGTAAATGTGCAGTAAAACTGCAGTACAGTGAAGTACAAATGCAGTAAATGTGCAGTAATACTGCAGTAAAAGTGCAGTATTGCAGTTTTTTCATGTCCAAAAAACTGCAGTATTACTTCAGAAAAAACTGCAGTAATTTTTCGTAAGGGAAGAATTCAATAAAAGCTAAGGAATAAATTCTTGCCCACATGGACTTCATTTCAACACAACCTAGAGGTCACACAGCATGGATGAGCTCTTGGTCAACAAACTGTACAAAGAATGGAAGCTTGGAATTGTTGACTGGCCAGGTGTTCCCAGGCCATGGTGGTTAAATAACTACAAAGTAAATTTTCTCAGCGTCGGAGCCAAGAAAAAAAGCAAAAAAAAAAACCCACAGTCGTTCATTCAGTGACCCACAGACACACCTACAAATACTACCAAAACAAAAGTGACAGAAATTCCTGGCTTGTGTGTTCTACTTTGTCTGCATAGAAAAGTTTGAAATTCATTACAAATGATATAGAAACCGATGTTATTAGTAGGTATGACTAATAACAACTAAATGAGGTATGTTCTTTTCCGAGAAGGGGAGTTATTGTACCCAGAGAATCACCCACATGCCACTATCTTCAATATTAAACTGATATTGAAGCAATTTAACATGCATTTGCCATTCATTACTGACAGGTCATGATAAAACTGGTGTGTGAATCTTTTCAGTTTTAGCAACAACCACAAGATGTGTGGATCGTATTATATGTGAAACATGTGGGAGGACTGGTGACCCCTGCTCTCTCCTCAGGTGCACATTCCCTGCAACACAGAATACATAATTGCTTATGAAACCATCAGTGATATTACAGAGTATAAGTTGGGCGTAATGGTGGCCCCAACTGCTCACACACCCTACACATTTTTTTGCTGTCCACCAACCTTGTTTTGCTTAGATTAAATGTCCACTTCTGACTGGCAATTTTTGTGGGTTATGGTTGGCCGGATTTCTCTACACCTGCAAAGCAGGTTATCATTAAGAGTTATCACTATTACATTTATCACAGTTGAGCTGGCAGGCTGGACATAGTGGGCAGGGGTAATCTTTGCTTATCACTGTCATGGAACCTGATATGCATCTGTTCCTCAAGGCTCACATTACTCAACTAATACATTATATTAAGAGTACAATTTTGTATGTAATTTGGTATTGTACACGGCATTACTAAGATTATTTTAAATACAAAATATGTCCTCTATTTACAATCCAGTTACAGGACCAGGCCAGGGGGCCACAGTAGAAAAACAAGGTCGGTAAAGGATCATAGGCAAAAAAGGTTGATAAACACTGCTTTAGAGGACACTGCAAAAATGTAATAGCAGAATGTGCAGTGTTTACCTGGGTTTTGAGGTGTGGCTAGAGGTGGTAGTGGGCTAGACTATTGCCATGGTCACCTGCACCACTTACCCGATGAGCCACATTGCATCGCTCAACTTCAGAGCGATGCAAGGAGGCCATATGGGAGCTATAATAGAGATCTGGTCTCTACTGATCTTCACTGATTTTACAGCTCCCTGGGCAAGTCTGCTGTATGGGTGCTCGCAGGCCAATGACAACCAGGAATAATACACCTATTAAAAATAAATTTATATTAACACATTACTAACCCTTTAATCCTATTCAGTATGCTATGCTATATTAAAAAATACCAAACAGAATAAACGGTGGTATTTTCTTTATGAACTTTTTTGAATACTATTAAGAACATACTGTATACTTGCTTATATCATTTTCAGAATCTTTCCCCATTTTAAGAACATGCAAAATTAAAATTTACTCACACAGCTTGGTTTTATACATGCCTGAAATAGGTAACATCTGGTATCATAGCTGATACATTAACCGATCCTGGTGGATCTAATTCAAAGTAATAATAAACTGTACACATACATTAGAAAGCTTTACTTAAATGTTATTGTTATGAAAAACAACGGTAAGCAAGCATCCCCATGGCTGTTTAGCTCTTCGTGAGATTAGGTTTAAAGGAATTCTCCAGCCTCAAACACAAGAAAATACATATTTTGCAGGGCATTTAACAGCATGCAAATTGGTTTTTTTTTGTTATTGGATTTAGAATATGAAATGTCTTTCTCATCTTCTTCCACCCCGACCTACCTTACATTTTTGCTTGTCAATCAGAGTAATCGTTTTGGAGATATCTAGTTAAAAAGTTCACATGAAGAACGCTGAGAATGGTGGCAGCCCATCACAGAGCCAGCATTATCTAACCAATTTACTGTAGAGAAGTACACTCCATACAGCTGCTATTTTAACCAATCAACAACAATCAGCAACCTAATAATGAAGCAGAAATAAGTTAGGTGAATAATAATGCAGACCTTTTAAATATAACACTAATAACTGGAATTGTCTTTTAAATAGTATGAAAAGCAAATGAATTCATGTTTTTACATTGAAAGCTCTCTGTAGTTAACAATTGAGTCATATTGCCTTTAAGAGATTAAAATTTGAACAATGTATTAAATGTTCCCAAAAATATTGTTTTAATAACCTGTTTTTTTTTTTTTTTAAATGACCACTGTTTCTGTTTCTGATTATCACATTATACGCTGTCAACTTTCAATACCACAATTATTTAAAAACAACAGTTTCTGTAAAAATATTGCATTTTATATTAATTCCCAACCTTTTTAAATGGGATTTTCAACCTAAAACTTTCGGTTTAGGTTATGAAGGGCTATGTAGATCTTAAGTAACCTACACATATTTGAATGAACCGTTTATCACCCTGGTCCCCTTAATGTAGAAATGGTTAAGTCAGATATTCCAGAAGATTGATGGATGCCAAAAAATGAGTGGGGCAGGTGAGTAGCCACCACTGCACACGAGTGGAATGCCAAATGCGGCTAAAGTGGTATAAAGCACACTGTTTGGTGTAGAAAAATACCCACATACATGGTCCAAAATCTTGTGGAAAGCCTTCCCAGAGGGGTAATAGCAGCAAAGGCAGGGGGGAGGGGTTGAGGGCAACTCCATATTAATGCCCATGGTTATGGAATGGGATGTCCAACAAGCTCATATACTCTAGATGTGATGGTGAGGTGTCCTGTCTACATACTTTTGGTCATATAGTGTATATCAAATTATAATAATGCATAAAAAGAATGCTAACTAAAACAGAAAAAAGGGAGGTGCAAAAGAGTATTGTTGCCTGGGGTGTTTGGTCTACACAATTTGTAAAGACAACACTACACAAACACAGGATTGCCTCGAAAACATGGATAAAAACTGTAGTAATGTATGTTCTTCACATAATATTGAATACAACTCCATAAGGAATCGAAGTTCTGCTTAAAACTTCCAAAGCTCCGATGTTCCACACGCTCTTAAGACAAAGGAGTTTATTAAGGGAAAGGGAAAGTTGTCATGAGAGTTTGTGGGAGAGTAGTTTTTCAGCTCCTTGACTTCACTATACATTATTAAGATCCAACACAATGAGCTTCTGCTGCAGAAAGCGTTTACCTGGCCCTGCAGGGAAGGGCCAGCACCCTTGGCCTCTTGATCCCTTGTAACACTAGCACATAGACTTACACACATACACAAACACAGACACACAATGTGTCCTCCTGCCCCAGGGCCAGCCTGGGGCAGGAGAAAGACAGAAAAAAACACAATTATGATTAGATCTGTATGTATGGAATACAAATGTTATCAAATTATAATGAAGGGTGGAAAAAAACAGAATTTATTGTCATTGACCATTCCTAACAAAAGGCATCCAATAGCTTAGCCTCCTAACTGCAAAACATGTTGTTAGGTTATGATTTAGACATGAAGCATAGGTATATAGAACCTAATAACACTTACATTTTCTGAAAAGTTTATTTGTTTAACATCAAATCTCTTTGGTCTACCAGAGCTGTCCGGACCGGTAGTATAATTGAATATTCTGATTGTAATATTATACTATGAGTAAAACAAAAATGCCATAAGTCTTTTGCTGATTCTGCTAGTTTCTTAGACTTCGTTTTCCCTAGGCAATTTATGTATCTTAATGTCAAAATGTTATACATGAATTTACCTTGTCTTTTGCCAGACTTTTTAAGGTGAGTAATTCAGCAAAAATGTATATCGAGATTGGATTCTTCCCACTGTCCATTTTTCCTGGTCATATGATGTCAACATAAAACACTCCAACCTAATTGGCTGGGGCTTTTATTAGATTTGGAACAAAACAAAAAATCAACCCCCCTTTCTAGATTTGAATATGGTTTTAACAAAGCACTACAGTAGTTCTTCCTTTGCTCCTACTGATAAGGAAATCAAATCTAAGCATATTTAATTGCATAGATAAGTATGGTGTTATTCCCTAGTCTTTTAATAAACATTGAGATATACATCTATCTATCTATCTATCTATCTATCTATCTATCTATCTATCTATCTATCTATCTATCTATCTATCTATCTATCTGTATTTGTTTATGTAGGCTAGAGTGCAAATATATTACTCTGTTTTGTAAGTGGCAAACAAATTGTTCTTACCCATGGCCATTATGACTGGCACTGTAGTAAAGCATTCCTTTTCTATACATGCATAGTATATAATGGAAATACTCTGATGTAAAATTTAAAATTTAAAGCAATCAATATAAATATAAATAAAGCTACGAAAGATTGGCACTCTACAACAGAGATATTTTAAATTGATAAATATGGTGCATAGTTAAAACTGCCCAAACTAAAAGCAAATCTGTCTAAAAACTTGTGTTTCACTGAAACCTGTAACTCGACTGATATGACTAACCTTTCACAAAATCCAACAAGTAAGGCAACTCACAAGTTCCTAGAAAAAAATTGCTGTCAAGTATGTGCTTTTCGTCAGTCCTTTAGTCATTCTGCCAGTGCTGAGGAGTCATCATGTGAGATCTTGGTAGTCATCATGTGCTTGCAAGTTGATTCCTGGGCAAGCCTGAGGCCATTTTTAAAAATCATACACGTAAATCTGGCTAGCAAGCATCAATCTGACCTCAGGTACAGCTAGAGATTTAATTAAAAAAAAACACAAAGTCTTCAAGTTGAAGGCAACACAACAAGTGAGCACCATATAGTCCCAGCTAAGAGTTTTGGTTCTAAAAGAGATGCTGCGTACATGATGTATATCTTGGATGTGAACTAGGCTATGTCTGCATCATTGAGCTGGTTCCTACTCAACTGGGTAAGCACTTTTAAAATGTGCATAGATGTGTGAATTGCACATAGTGCACATGAGGAATACCTGTGAAATCAGGCAAGCAAGTGTCCCACCTTTCTCTTAAAAACTTGATTTAACTGCCAACTCAAGCTTCTTGAAGATCTCTGCTCTTTAAATTAAGGCTTTCTTTGTTGTAACCTTTGGTGGACTATACTTACAGTGTTTGAAGTTTATACTTCTGTTCTAAATCTATGTAAAAATCTTTTTAAATGAAAAGTCACCTGATTAGGCCAGTTCTTGTAATGTATATGGGGGGAGGGGTTACAGCCATGTCTCCATTGTATTGTCATTGTAATGTACATACATCTATACAACTCAGGCTTTACTCCAAACATTCTTATGCCACCATCACAAGTCGTTAGATCTTTCACTTTTTCTCCATTATATGCCAGAATCATAACAGTAAATGGGCACATAAAGTGTTTTAAGTCTCAGAAGCAAAAGCTGGCATCTTTTCTTGCAAAAAGCCTGCCATAGACGTATCACTTTACCACCGGCAAGCTGGCGCCATCCAGGAGCTAGTGTCCAGCTCCAAATGGACTTGGCAGGAAATCATCTTGTCCTTTAACATTTCTTACCCCATCCATTTTCCCACAACCTTTTGAAAGAATAAACAAGTTATAAACTCGGTATAGTCTTGATTCACTCAGCATGTATAATTTGTGGTAACAATCTCAAGAAACAACTGTAAAACTTTTTTTAAAAAAAAGGAATGAGCCCTTTTCACAACCTATGCACAAATCTTGTATAATGCATAACTTATGTCTAAAAATTTTATATTCTGCTTCTTCAGAGAAACACAACTTAACCTTACATGTCCATGCGTTCTTATGCACATTGCTTGGAAGCAAACGTTACCCAGGTTTACATGCAAAATACATTTCAAAGAGAATTGAGAGCAAGCATGTCTGTAGAACTGATTGATTGCACAATGTCACAATGCGATGCCTGAAAAAGCCTTTCAATCTGTAGCAACAGTACTTAAAAATAGGCAAAATTAATAAAAAAATGGGATAGGAAAATGAAACAGAGCCAGAACACATTGAACCAACCTTTAGATTCTATTTTTGTATGCACAATATTTTAAATGTTCAGGATTAACTGCCTGGGATAAAATTTTTTTTTTGCATTTCCCTAACTTGAAAATGTAAACTATTTGAAATAAGGAGGTTGTTCCATAGACTATAGGAATTTGCTGTGAAGACAGGAAGAGAGGAATATGTATTTTTTATTACCTTCAGTACACAAATATTACACTCTTAGTTTAGTCACGCCATCACATAAAGGATATTTGAATTAAAACATTCTGACCCACTTGTGGTTATACTTTAGGTGCACGCTTTAATACTGCATTGTGGTCTCAATTATTTAAAAATATAATAAAACAAGCACTCGTGATTAGGAATTATACATCACCATGACATAATATAATACACTTAACTTCTTTAGGGTATACTTTATTTATAAGTGATTTGAATTCATGCCAAAATGCTTTTACTATGTATTTTTCTGTTCTCAAACAATACGCTATAGCCCAGCAGCAAAACTGAGCATGTATAATTTGGCATGCATCTCATTACTTCATAAATCTGACCCCACACTGTCCACAATGGCGGGATGGAAATATAAATAAATAGAAATGAATGAAAGTCACGAAACACAGCTTTTCCTTTCAACACTCATTGTTTTGAAAATAACCAGGGATTGGGAACAATGCAATATTTTCATTTACTGGTACCTTACTAAGCATAATAAGATCTAAATATTTTTAAAATGCTACACAAAATAAAGCTAATGATTTCCTGAAAATACTTTAAACATTTCCAATATGATATATAACTTTAATTTGATTACTTAAGTAGCCAACAAATGGATTTACTTATACAGCGGGCATAACCATTCTCAAAAGTAAATGAACTAAAACAACATGTGGCTATCAATGAAGTTGATCTGGATCTTGGTTGTGCCAAGTGTGAAGTATATACCACCAGGGACAACCATCTTAATTTCCTGCCCATCGGATTTGCATAATAATTTATTCCTGCTTCATTGGCACATGCATAACAAAAGGTACTTATGTGATAGCGTTGTTTAGCCCCCCTCTACATAGATCTCAGCTTCCATACAGTAAAATGTTTGTTTGTTTTTTTTTACTTAAAAACCAAATGGGTTTCATTTATCGAACGAGGTAATAGAAGAGGTGTCAACGTTTGTAGGCAGGAATTGTATAACTGCTTTAAAGACAGATAGCAGTGTAACTTTTAGAATAGTGGTAGCCTCTGAATAGAACTAGGCTCTATTTCATGATTAGACAAGAACTGATGTTAAAGTACCTTCAGTGGTAACTATTCTAGCCTTAGCCTTAGAAAACCAGAAGGAGCCTAATGTGTGTGGGTCTACTGTGAATGGGTACAATACTTGCTTTTATATATAATAGAGAGAAAATAGAATTAACAATAATAAAAGCTACATTTTATCATCTATTAGTCTTACTCTTATTTATACACTTTATACCCACTTTACACCCACTTCTAGGGTGAGTAGCTACAGTACTAAGTCATCTCCAATTCTAAACAGTTTGTCTAACTGTGGACTAATGCATATTTCAACGCTTTGAAATTGGTTTTAACCCTTTCCTGTTTTATGCAAATCAACTTTTCTTGAGATTTATTTTTGTGAGGCATGGTTCACATCAGCAAATGCTTCTTGAGAATAGCAAACTTAAAATGTTTGAGTGTTTTTTTCAGTAGCCCTAAAACACACCTTCGATCTTGTTTGCTAACTCCTGGCTGAAATTAGCTATTGTTGAAGTGATCAGCCTAGGTTCACAGGCTTTTTCCAACCCATACTGTGGATGTTTGAATGATGCACAAGAACAATACAATATAATTTGTGTGTCATTAGTTTAAATAGATCGTGTTTGTTCACTACTGTAACTTAGATGAAAATTAGATATTATAGTATAGTAGGTTGAAAAAAGACTTTAGTCAATCAAGTTCAACCTTTCATACATACCTAGTTCTAAAGTTGACCAAAAAGAAGGCAGAAAAACCTACTTGGGACAATTACCAATTATGCCACAACAGTTGTATGTATTTGTACAATGTGATCAGATCCCCTCTTAGACATCTCTTTTCAAGTGAAAACAGGTTCAGTTTTTCTAGTCTTTCTACATAACTAAAATTATCAATTCCTTGAATCAACTTTGTAGCCCTCCTCTGTACTTTCTCCAGCTCTATAGCATCCTTCTTAAAACTGGTGCCCAAAATTGCACTGCATATTCAAGGTGAGGCCTCACCATTTCTTTGTAGAGAGGTAAAATTATATTTTCATTTCATGATTTATACTCCTCTTTATGCATGACTGCTTAGTTTTTATTTTGTCAGAACAGTAATTATTTTCTCTGATCAAATAAAGAAAATTTGGAACATGCAGCTTGTCATATGCCAGAGATAAGTAAGTATCTTAACATTTATGTTCATTTGATTCTAATTATACACGTAATTAGGCACGATACAGCACATCTTGGGGAAGCCTTTAGAAACTATTTTCCCCCCACAAATAGCTGTTCTGGTGTAAAATCCATAGCAACCAATGGCATGTTCCAATGAGCAGGGACATTCTTGTCATAATATAAAGGCCATGTTTAAAACGTGTGCCACAATTACAATCTATGCATATAAGATAATACTTAAAGTTCATTATTTTCTATAGTATGGTAAGAGGAACAAAAGAGCTAATGCATAGGCCTCACAAATAACATGGCCACAACATGGCCCATTTCAGAAATACTACAGGATTGACTCCTACAAAACTTTATTACTAGTATGAGATTAAAAACACGTTTTTAAAAGGTTGTTTTCCTTTTATAAACAGTTCCACCTTATGTATAATAAACGTTTTTTCCTGCAGATGCATATTAGCTATTTGTATATTAGCACAATCTACTAGACAAACATCCTGACTCCTTATTATACTACTCATGGTAAACAATACAATGGGTCACTGTTAATCACCCATTCTGACTAATAAAAGTCTACGTAGGAAGGGACTTCATAGCACTGCCATAAAGAATCTGCCCTGTGTGGTGATTGTGCACAGAAGGGTGCCCAAAACATCACATGACTGACATTGACACTGACATATTGGAAAACAAAAAATAGATAAAAAGATTTTTGTCAATACTAACCTACATTACTTTATACAGCACTGCCAGACTGCCACATACTTTTATGTGTCATCTTAATGTAGACCAAAATAATCATAACCAGTTTTTATATTATAAATATAGATTTTATATATAGCTTTGTATACTATTATTCTTGAACTGAGATAATCTCGTGTAATATATGTTACAGGATAATATAATATTATATTATATATTTATAATACAACACAGACGCATTAGAATTATTTTACTAAATATTTGTACTCAATAAATAACATTATATTTGTACTTTAATTTATTTTTAACTCAATTAATTACAACTAAATATATTACACAATAGATATGTTTAGCCTTCCATGTTTTTTAAAACCAATTTCCATTGCTCTTATTAAATGAAAATAGCACTCAGGGCTGCTTTGGCCGCAAACACTGTTGCATGCTATAAAACAAATGCACAAAACAGTAGCAACCAGTTAATAAACACAAATAGATGACAGAAATGTAAAGTGTATATACATAAAAAAAGTAAAGATTATATAACTGACAAAATATGTTAACTATTCAGTTACTGTATAGTTTTTTTTGCTATTATTGGGAGAAGCAATATGAAGCCTCCTGTCTTGTGATAAAATTGTAATCCATAATCCCACTTTTATTGTTTTTTTTTTTAAAATAGGGATGCCCTAATGAGGGGATGATGAGATATAAAATAATAATCACTAGGAACCTCCAATAACACTGTCATAAGTGTTAAACCTATATGATCCCCTGAAGTCCTAAAAATAAGGTGCACACACAGATATATATCACTGCAACTATTTTTGGATACACTTAAAACTCATTTACATGTATCAACTTTTATAAAACTCTCTTTGTTGATTGTTTTGCTCGGAAAAAAAAACGAGCATTAGAGCATGTGGCCAGAGCATGAAACATCTCGGTGATATGAAATAAAAAAAAAAGGACACAAGATAGAAAACCACAATCACATTTATGGTAGAAATTTAGTACATTTTCTTCCAGAGAGTTCAATGTCTTCGTTATATTATGGCAAAGCAGTCTGGAGTCGGAACAATGTCTTCTTTTTTTTCTAGTCTGTAACAGAATCAAATTTGAGAATAAGCTGTGATGCTGGCATTTTTAATACCATAAACAATTCCATGCCTTTTCTTGAAAGATTCCTTAAACTAAAATCATTTGGCTGGATGTAAATTTACTTGTGTAACTTTTTTTATAGCAAATTCCAACCCAAACAATGCATTCTCTTTGTGAGGTTAATATTATAACGAACCAACAATGAATGTTCTATGTTAATTGATAAAAGATAAATAAAATATAATCAGATTAGTTAAAATTCATCTACACCATGTAAAACTTTTGTACACTGATATTGTGTTAATGAGTAAAAGGGGCCATTTTTATTAAAATTAATTCCAATGTTCCAGGCAGCATCCTTAATTTAGTAATAAGCTGCAGCTGCAGAGATGCAGTACACTGCCTCCTCCATGGTTTGAAGCAGCCAATCAGTGGCAGGAAACCATCCCCACTGAAATCAATGGCAGCACTTTTTATACATATGCATTTAGAGGGTCTCGTCAGACTTCCCCTATAATGCTCTTCAATCTACTATTCCATATGTCAGGGGATCTGTTTGGTTGGATATAATACATGATACATGTCAAAGCACAGAACCTTATTGCTTTGTATGTATTTAAAAATTATTAGTTTTCATTTAATTCTTTCTTCATTTATACCGTTCTTTAAACTTCTTTAAACTCCTTAAACACTAATAACAACATAACTGTAGTACAATGTTAAAGAAAGGGTATAGTAAACACCTTTTTTTAAGCTCATACACTCTAGTATGCTGGGCGCATCCATGCTGTATCAGTTGGATATGCCTTCTTGTGCATGTGCAAAACGCTCACCACCCATGTCACATACTGATGCCCACGGGGTCTACATAGACTGGAGGGGGCCTTGACAGGGATGCAGAGCAGGGCTAGGTCAGGGGGTCATGTAAAGTTCAGTGGGGAGGGGGATGAAGTGAGGGGGGTATATAAGGTTAAGTGAAAGGGGGGTTCTAGGCTGTTATTCCAGCTTACCCTGTGTTTTTGTTCCAGCCCTCCCTTTATTGAGTTGTTTCCTGTTATTATGTTCCTGATTGGTGTTCCTGTTTACTAATTTTATTTGTTTCTGTTCTAGGCATTTTGTCACAGCAGGGGGGCGTAGCTTGCCAGGTAGATGGGGGGTATTATGTGGTTATTGCCACTGGCGCTAAAGTGTTGGTGGGTGGTTCCTGGTTGGGTGTGTTTGCTGGAACCCCGGCGGGGGTGATGCTTACGGTTTGGCCTCGGTTGGTCCTGCCAAGCTTAGGGGTGTTCGGTTGTAATTGGTTTGGGTCATTGTCATGTTAATGCACCTTTTTTATGTTCACAGGTTACGTGGCAATGATGGTAATAAATTGGCTGTGGCCTTTTCATCCCACATTGGTGTCTGTGTTTAATTTGGGGGGTTAATTGGGTATGACATAGCCCGTGAGTCAAGGCTCTTCCTGTCAAGACTGAGATGTACATCTTCTGTCGATATTTAAAGAAACATTTTTTCTCACAATTGTCCTTCCAATAATCGATCCCTGACACCATTCTTTGCATATCTTACCATGCATGCTGCACTATGGCTTGTCTTCCATTTATTGTCGTACTGAGGTGCATACCTTAGAGGAAACATTGCCTCCAGTTTTATAATATACTTCTAACAGCATTAGTGAATTTCATCTTCAATCTATCCAGAACTAACCGGAACAAGATATTCTCTTTCATCCCCTCCTCATAATTTACATTAAATAATGAAACACATGTAGTAGTCAGAATTGCATCCCTAACATGTCACCCCAGCCAAATGAATGAAATTAAAAATGTGCTTTGCAAAAAAACAAATACAGCATTCCAAGTAGCTACATTATTTTTATCTTTATTTTTTTTGTGAGACCAGAACTGAATGTTAATATAATGGTACTATTTAAAAGAAGTGTGATAGTAAACCCATGTGACTGCTATATTAAAGTACAGCATTTACTTGTTCCAACTGTTACTGTATGCCTTGTGACAAGACATTTTGTACAGTCTACTTAAAGCAGTCATAACAGGTTTTATTTTTCTCATGCTATGTTATATCTTAAGACCACTTGCAAGGATGTTGTATAATCACCAGATTGGCATTGACATTTTGCTTATTAAATTTATCACTGACAAACCTTAGTTTTAGACCCACTGTTCTGACCATCTGTACATATGATGAATGGCAATTCATCTTATGGATTACATTCAATGGCTTATTGAAATTTAAAACACTCATCATTGGTAACCTTGGGGGATCATTGCACACAACTTCCAACATTTAAAATGTCTAATGATAGGTACTTTTGATTCGATGTGTTGTTACAGGAAGGGACAAGGCTACACCAAGTGTTTTACTTATAGAAGAGGACATTAAGAGATGGAAAAATGAGAGATCTGGGGCTGTACCGCCTAAATAGGGACTCCTAGGAGGTATTAATTATATAATTCCAGAAGTCGTTGCAAAAAAACTGATTTACTATAACTATTGGAATACATTTAAATAATTACACAACAGCCCCAGGGGGAAATAAAATTGAATGGAAAGGCACCTTCCCTTTGGACTAATTAGCAGGGATGGATGGAGTCCATCACGTATGGCCACATGGTTGCTGCACCTTGGTAAGGAGGAGCTAGACTCCTCATGGGCTTTGTAAGGTCTTTTTCTTACAACAAAAAATGCTGGCAATTGCACCAGGGATACAAATTTATATGAATAAATGCTTATAACTGACAGATATTACAGGTACTTTATTTCACAAACAAAGAAAAAAGTTTAGTTTTCTTGAAAAGTGTACAAAATAATATGACTAATATATATAACAAGAAATGTAATTTAGTTCTATATTAAGGATACCTATTTTCATACCTGGGAACTCTCCGGGTTTGACCCGGAGATTGCCGGGTGAGCGCCGCTCCTCTGGTTCTCCGGGTCAAGACCCGAGTGCAGTCCTGGCCGCATCCCGCAAGGGAAGGCTCCGGGTAGCCAGAGCCCAGAAGTTTCCAGGTATGCCTATTTTTTTTATATAATAATAAAAATAGTGTTGTTTAGTAATACCAGTAATGTCAAAAAATGGGAGTTACAGATTAAAATCAGCAATATATCTGAATTAGATCATAACCATCATTAGTTCAGTTTCTGTACCTTGTGTTTTTTGTTTGGCCATCAGTGTAATTAGTTTAAAGTTCACCTCATGGAAGCTGAGACCTGCGGCAGGTCCTTTGGCTCTAAAGTATGCCAATATTTTATTCCAATTGTCTACTGAAATGGACGGTCTTCGACACTTTTGTCCTAAATATCATAAACCAAAATAAGTTGTGTCTCAGTATGTATTTCAGTGTGAAGCGCTACAAGGGGGCCTTCAGTTATTTTTAAAGTTATGATAAAATGGGGTTGACAATTCTTTTAAGGAACACATGCTTGCACCTGTATTTCCACAACTAAACCTAATTCTATGTTTGACCTAGACCTTGCTTCTCAGGGAAGAGAATCCGTATCCTGATTAAGGCAGCATCTGGAGGATTTTAACTCTGACCCAAGGAAATGGTTGTGTGAAGTACCTGGCTGTGAGGCAGGAAGTGAAACCCAAATGCTAATACATGAATAAATGTATGCTGGCCTTTTACCAATTTTAAGCTTGACATGGAAAAATAAACAACTCGTGATAAGTAGCCTTTACAAAATCATATATTTTAACAGTATATGGAACTAATATAACACACATATGAAAAATAAAATAATCACCTAAAAGTTCTAGCCAAAAATGAAAGCATCTCAGAACTATATTTTTTACACACATACAACTGCTTTAAAAAAATTTATATTTACTTTTGTATTTTATTAAATTACACCCCAAGGAGAGACATATGCTTCTCTAACACATGGGTTTAATATGACGACTAAAGAAACCACTTTAGAAGTATTTGTATGAATAGTCCTCTATTTCTCTAATTCAATTAAGCGGGTTGATACATAGTGAGTGCTCTTATAAGTTCTGCGCTCTGTTTGCATTGCCTATGTAAGGAACATTATGAAATTTAAAGCATAGTTTACCACACAATAACTGTTAATAAAATTAAGGTGAAATTATTTAAGCCAGGATATTCTTGCTGATTTGTGGTCATCATTTTTTTTGAGTATTTGGTTTGGTTGAGTTTATTTGGTTCTGTGGAATCTGTTGATGCTTTTAGAAATAAAACAATAATCTTGCTAATAGTTGTTTTTTAAATCCTGGTTTCCTCCATAGAATTGCTATGTGCAGAGCTGCTAAACTCATATACCTTCCAATGCCCTGGCATATTATACTGTCTAACAGACTAGTGTGCCAATGACATGGACAACTTGGTGCTGTGGAATGTGTTTGATAGACCCGGTTGAAAAAGTAAGAGGCTTGTAGCAGAAAAGATGCAATAATGTTGAGGGTGACGAACCCTGTTAAATTGAGTTTTATAGTTTGACTATTTTATCTAGGAAATATTTTAGTGTTTATCCCATTAGGTATAAAACCATCAAAGGGATTTTTCTACCGATCCAGCATGGGGCAATATACAATGTTCATAGTCAGGGGAAACTCCTAGGACTAGATTCTATTAAAATTACAATTATTTGCAGCCTTTTATACTAACATAACAACATTATATTTCATAGTGTGTTGCATGTTGGCTTTATTGTTATAAGTCCTTAAATGCAACAGTTAAAAGGCACCTGATGCCAGGTCTACTTTAAATTTACAAAATTAAAGCAGTGGTTGGAAAGAGAGTTTGCAGGAGAGCTGTGGTTTCACTATACATCCTGAAGAACCCACTCCAGCGAGCATGGTTGGCCCTGTCACATAGGCTGTCCGGTGAAAAAAATGTCCTATTCCTACAGCTGAAATATCCATTGTTTTTTGTATCTTGTTTTTTCACTCAGGCTTCCTGCCAATTATAATTATACAAGTTAACCTGTGGTATGTGAATGTGCTTGCTGCAATGTTTAATGAAACAAATGATTCTACATAAACTCTTCTTGTGATTCTAAGGTTAGGTATACAAGGTATATGGTGGTATCTGCCAATACATTTTAATGACAGCTTATGAAATACTTATGATGCTTTAGTGTTGGGAAATAATAAATGGACCAGATCTGTAATATTGATCTGTATTACAGAATTATATTATTATATTATTAATATAATATTACATAATTATATATTGATTATATATATATATATATATATATATATATATATATATATATATATATATATATATATATATTATATATGTATAAGATGGAGTTTTCTCAATTAACCAGGGGTTTGCTGTCACTACTGCTATTATTTTATTGCTTTATATGTAGATCCATCATATTCCACAGTGCAGAACAATGGGTAAACAGGACATAACAAGTAGTTCCCCCTGCTTTACTATGCATTATGAAGATCTGGGTTGGCCCTAAAACCTGCGTCGATAAGATGTGTGTGTGTGGGGGTATTGGTCTCTATTCAATAAGAATGAATTAAATAGTAATACAAATTATATTTTTTAATTAAAAATAACAGTTATTTAAAAATATTTGCACAAGACTAAAAAATAGATTATTTTTAAAATAAAGTTCATAAAATAGTTAAGATATAAAGACATAAACAAATATTTTGTAGGTCCATTCCTTATTTTGCCAGGACATTATTAAAGTTGAATAAAAGAACCCAAAATGTATAAAGTTAGTATATGGTCTGAATGTGCCTAGTTAATTTATGTATAAGTTAAGTCATACACATAGGATCACCGTTAAAATTATTTCCCTTATTAGAAATCTTAAATTGTTGCATAATATACCAGTAATTTAATATTTTTCAACTTTAAGTCTCTAAATGTAATTTAAATTATAAACACACAACTCGCGCCTATGCACAACTGTATACATATAAACTCTCTTTTTATGGGGCAATTATAATATCATTTCTTTACTTGGAAATGTAGGGCTGTTTTGGTTAATAAACTCAGACATTTGTCAAAACATAACACATACTCTTGACCTTCTTCAGTAGAGTATCATTTTTTCCAGTTAGGACATGTTTTCGTTTTTATGTGTTTTTTGGAGACCTACAATTAAATCACAAGGAAAAGAGTACACATCCCTAGAGAAGGACATCTCACAGGAAAGCTGAGGCATTAAACAAACATTGCTATGAGTGAAAGGCGATCTAATGACTCATGTTTGAATTTATGCGTGGTAGATATACAGAAAAAAAAAACTCCTGGGTAATTAACACGGTTTCAAAATATCAGAAATATTAAGAGGTATGCCGCAGTACAACTTTTGAGTCACAGTTAACACATAAAACTGCTTTTAATATGTAATTTTTATTTAAATAAATGTAACACTTCCTTATATTTCTTGTGTATTCTTGTCTTACAATTATGTACTTCTTACTTTCTTGCTAACTTAATATTTAAAAATATCATAAAAAGAAGACAGCATTATGTTTTCTGTGGTTTAGTTGGGGATCAACAAACGATTGTAAAAAAAAAATAAAAATTACAACAGGCACTTGAAGTTTATACCTTGAACGAAAAACTCAAAGGCAACGCAAAGTCATAGTGACCACATGGGCCTTTGCTTCTAGGGTAGATATACATTATATCACATGTATAGCACTACCTTTCAGTATGTGGGATTCTGTAACTGATTCCTACGATGAGGTTTTACACATACATGGAAACTCTAAAGTGCTGCGAGTGCAATACTGTGATCCATCTCCAGGGTTTGGGAGTGGTAATAAGGCATGCTTATTCCCCACCTTATTCCTCTCCACTCTCCTATAGGTTTAAGCTATCTGGGGCCAAACCCTTCCTGTATTAGAGGCTAGCCCTCCCCTTCCTGTGACTAACTCCACCCATGTTTGGGGACAAAGAAGGCAAGTCCTATGTGTTTGTAATTTGGGTGCTGGTCAGGTTCTATGGTCAAAATGTGGACGCAAGGGCTGGCTTTGGGGTGTGCAACCTGTGATCTATGCCTGTAATTTAGCGTGGTTTATCTATACCTTTTAATGCTAAGTTTTTTATGTGATTTCCAATTAATCTATACCTGCAAAGCTGGGTTTGTGTGTTATTCTGTTGATCCATATCTGCTATGCCATCTTTCCATACTGCCAGTTCAGCTGTTATTTTGAAATCATATTTCAATCACAGTCTTTACTTGAAAGAGATGAGTACATATTAAATAGGTAAAAATGCATGTCTAATGCATATATATATATATATAGATATATATATATATATATATATCTATCTGTGTGTGTAATCTCATGCGCTTTATAGTGTGTCCCTGAATTGCAGAAATAAAATGTGATCACCCTAATGTGGACTCAGTAGCTCCTATCTACATGTTTGGTGGCCCTGCCGATCCGCAGTCACCATATGTAAGGCCCAGTTTTCATTTTTATAGACAGATCAGTAGAAAATGTCCCATAAGGCTTAGAGTTACCTTTTTTTGTGTTATTTCAAAAGAAACAGTCATGCAAAAATATATACATAAATAAATATTATGTAATGCATTCTGTCCCACCAACTTTGTCACTGCTAAAGACAGTCAATTGATTGACCATATAATACAAAATGTCTATGGCAACAGCCAATTAGAAGCTGATTTTGCCTTCCATGATTATTATTTTCAGCATTTGAATCAGGCAACATTTGAATCAGGCATATATTCAAATGATTAAATAATTTTTTCTGGAAAGGTATTGGGCGTTTAACACAACCAAATGTTAGGTTTCAATTGCATTTAGTTGCAAAAGTCTTCAATTCCACATGGTAGATTTTGGGTCTCTGTGAGACTGATTAATAATAACCAATAAGGGTACAATGGCTAATTTGGGTTGAATTTACACCGGTTCTGGATCCTTTCCGTGCTCAATTGATGGGCTTTCTATGCTGTTCCTCATGTTATATGTGTGTTAGTTAGGACTATATTGTGTACATTGACGTATACTTTTAGCCAAATGTGTATATTTTAACAATGCTCCAGGGCATTTAATAAAATGTCATTTTAATTGCATAAAATACATTTGTTGAAATTTAGCTGAACTTGCCACTCTGCTGATTTAGCTATAAAGTGCACTGAATTATAGCCAGATTGTTTAAATAAATAAGTTGACTTAAATCAGGTAAGTTGACCCCACTGTGCTCCCACCCTGCTATGAGCTTGCAGACTATCCATTAGTGCACCCTGGCACTCAAAGCTTGGAGGCCCCTAGGCACATGCGTAGTGCGGTCATGTATAATACATTGATGTCTGCTTTAATCTAGTACAAAAAACACAGATGAGGGTGACAGCGTCCCTTTAAATACTATAAAGGAATAATGTGTTACAATTCTAAATATACTGTACCTTTCCATTCCAAATATTAATATAACCGAGAACCTTTCCTAAATATAACATACTCATATCACATTGTCCTTATATGCCTTTAGTAAAGTACATATTGAAAAGATTATTCATTTTGAAGGAGTGCCAAAAGAAGGTGGCAAATATTGGAGTTGGGACTGCATGTGAATATTTATTTAGTTTTCTATTTGTATTAAAATTCATTATTCATATTTAGCTCAACCTGAATGTGTTTTTGTTTAGGTCAAAGTACAGAATCTGGATCAACGGTTACTACTCTGACACTGGCACATCAGGATTCATGTATGAAGTTTTGGTTGGAACCAAATGATCATGTTACAGTACCCTTTGTTATAGTATAAATGGCATACATTTACATATCCTGTGATCTGATTTTTAACAATGCTGTTTCTTTATCCCAAGCCTTACCCCTTAGCTTTTGTTTTGTAACAATGTTATCTTTTAAATCTTAATAACATAGGGTCACAGATTTTAAAGGATAAAAAAGTACACTGTGTATAGTCACATTAATTTATTTTTTAGGTCTATTGAACTCTGTGATACCTACGGAGCATTCCAAGCGTCTATTAAGACATGACATCAATGATGGAAAAAGGGAGACAGAGATTATGGCCATGAGAGGCACTGTCTATCCTAATGAGGTACACTTGGGTAATATGAAATATCTCACAAATGTATTGGTGTTGTCACTGTGTTTGACAAGAAGGTTAATGACACTGACAATGCACACTAGAAGAATGTATATGAGAACTCTGTATGTACTTTAATGTGGATTCTTCCAAAACAGGGGGAAAAAATAAAAAAAAAACAATAAAGCACTTATCTGACACATAAGCTTCATCTCTGCTGCCACAGTTGTCCTCCTCTCCCATGTTGACTATTGTTGCCATTGTTTGGCTCCATCAAAGCGCATAGGCTGGCTTACTAATGTAATAAACTATCCTAGGCTTACCGTTCCATTTAATAATGCAAAACTACTTTCTCAGTCACCATTTTACAAATGCAACACAAATTGCAATAACCTTTTGAACTGTTTGCAGATCCTTGTCAATATTTACTTAGATATCAGAGACTCAAACAGGAATTTGTTTTCTGGTGTGAGCTACTGTAGTTTCCAGTTAGTTCTACATCAACATTTAGTCAACATATTTGGTGTCATGGAGAAGGTGTTCTGTTATATATCAATCATTTATAAAAATCATATAAATGATGTTCCGTTGTAATACACTTCCATTATAATTCTTGAACCACTTGATGCTGCTGGTCTATTATGAGTGTTTACTGGTTGCACCCTTACAGCGCCAATGAGGTGGACCTTGGATGGAATTTGCTCACATAAGGGTATGCAATTTTTCATCCCCTAGGAAAGTTAACTTAAGATATCTCTAAACTATACATTTCACTGGGCATGGAATGGCAGCCAGGGGAACACATGGATGGTATCCACACCTTCCCTCGGGGTATTTTTTTATATTAAACTCCCCATTCAGGGTACAGGATGAAAGTAGGCAGAGTTAGGGTCTGCTTTTATGCAAATTGTGAGTTCTTCTCACATGGGGTTGAAGAAGAGGGTCACCCAGGTACTGATGTTGCAGTCAATGGTATATGAATTACCCAATTAAAGACAAAGACCAAACCAACAATCTGTACAGCAGCAATCTGTACAGTAGCAATACAGTACAGTATATCACTTAAGTTGTAATATGTGAGTGAATCTTACTCAATTCAGGTAATATCCATTATGTTAACCCCAAACCAATGGAGGAACATCAGGTTTTCATACAGAGAAAATGGGCAATAATAAGTTCATCTGACAATAGAATTCTTTTCCTTAAAAAGTAACTTTTTGTGATTTGTACTGGGTTGAATAGGGGAACTTTCACACAAGATAAAAATATATACACAATAAAGATGCAAACAGGATATAAGGTGTATTAGAAAAACATGTAACATATAAATAATATTAAGACCTAACTGCTGCACCTGTGCAGTTCAGTCCTAGCAGCGGGTGCACAGTCCTAAGAATATATATTCCTCAGCAATGTACACATTACAAACAGCAGGTTTACTTCTGAATCTGCTTGCGGGGGCAGCAATGTCCTGATGCTGCCTTCTCTACTCCCATGCTTAGCTCTCTCCACTTCGTGCTCCAGAAGCCTCTAAGCTGGCTTCTTTCCTCTGATAGGCTGAGAACCATGTCTATAACCTAGGAAGACTGACATATGTCCATAAATAATCCTGATTGGCTCACAGGAGGGAAGTGACTGTTGCTAGAAGGAAAAGGGTCAGTGTCCATGACAACTCAGCTGCAGTGTGATCAGACAGAATGACTACATACCTTTAAACTAGATTTCAAATAAATAGTTGTGTCGTTTGGTTGTATAGTACAGAGCTGACCTTGCCTAGAAAAACATGGCATCTTGGGCACTGAGCTGGTAGAGGACACAACCATCATGATTTATGTTAATAAGCAAGTATAGGCAAGAGGGCACAAAAAAACCTACTTTGATTAGTATGGCAGAAACCCTTAAGACTTTCAAAAACATCATTTTCCTTGCAGCTGAATTGAATTCCCGGGTGTCATTATAAGTAAAAATCCCAATTTTATGACTTTCTCCATATCTATAATTTCAGTTTAAAATGTGGTATAACATTTTTATGTCAATACAATCTTTGTAATGAGTTCATGAAAACATCAGACACGTTACTACTGTTAATGTTATGCATAGTAATAAAAGGTCTTTCATTCGTGTGAAAGTTAACAAAATAAATTTGAAGTTGGTCTGTTCGATGAAAGCCTTTAAACAGAGTTTTACAAGAATGAAAAAGACATCTTGTAACCCTTACAAACAGTTTAAAACCTTGTAAAATGGAAAAAGAACAACTCAACAAAGACTCGTGATGCATATTGCATTCATAAAATAGCCTTCAGACCTTAAAAGGATCCTGCTTAAATACGGCAATTCCTGAGCCAAGAGTTGTAAAACCGGATTATATGATGAACCCCAAAATGTGTGGGCTTTATGCCGTCTTCATATGAGCGCATGTTGCATTGCTAAAATGGCCTAATTTCTGATTTATCCAACTAATCCAGGCACATATAACCCACCGTCTGCTTTTAGACTATGAATCCTCTTAAACGTAAATTATGGCTCTAGAACAGTCATTCAATGGTCCACGAGCCATTCCGTGGGCCATTTTCATCTTTATAAATAGCATAAAATCTGAGGGAGAGGACCTCTCACCTGAATATATTTGTTTTGTAGAAGCCTACATGAAAGGTCAAAGTTAACAGTTTTATTGTGTGTATGTTGGAAGTAGGTCATGTTTTACTATTAGTATTCATTCCATTTTCTTCTGAGATAGTGTCTCCAATCAACATCGGCATTAAATGAAATGTGATTCATTGCAGACCTTATTAAATTCTTAAAGTAGCAAGCAGTATGTCATAACTGTCACCCTTTTAATAAAAGTGTATGCATTTTACAACTTGAAACTTAATAATGAAACATTCCAAACAACTTAGTAGTCTCAGTAAAAGAGAACACTTATGTTATAATTATAAGGTGTGGGGCCTACTCAGGTATTGTTGCAGAACTTGCTATGTATCTTAGGGCAAGTCACATTCTATCGCTCTTATGTGGCTCTTTTTTACTACAATAAATCTACATAACCACACAGCAGACAATATACTGTAGTCGTTTGTATCGTTGCATCTTAAATGTAATGACAACAACAACATATATATATATGTTATGGTGAATAGATGACCCCCTTTGTCTTTTGATGATAAATATACCAAAATCACAATTTACTGTGTAAAATTACAATGGTTTTAAATAAACCATATTACAACAAATTCAAATCTGCTTAGAGAATCTAACAGTCACAGCCGGACCAAATTTTTTGTTGGCAATTTTCTAATTTTTTGAACCATGGTTTCTAGATCTCAAACTTTTCTCCATACGTTTATGGTTCAAATTGTATAATTTAAGGGGTGTTTCAGTGTTTATAATTTGTCACCCAACAATAAGCATACATGCATTTGTCTTTTATTATGAGTTCTATCTCACTGCTGCCAAGGATGCAGAATGTACAGAATGTTGGCTGTTTCTGGGAAAACATTAATGCAAAGATCACTTAAGGACTCTCTTTCCCTAGGCCATCTTCAAACTATATTGGCTTGTAGCCTACTATGTGTCTTCTTTGATTACAAAACTCATTCACGTTGTGTCTGATGATTAACACAATATATGTTTTACCATTTGCAGAGTAAAACATTAGATTAATAAAAAATGATAAAGAGGTAGGCAAACACATAGAAAGCTACTAGGGAAATGTATTGCAAAAAAAAGCCTTTTTATTTACTGCAATCAGATTTACAGACACAGAACAACATAACCATGTCTACTGAAAATCCAAATTCAGATCCTTCACATATTACATATAACACTGCTTCCACTGCATTTTGTGATGCTAAATTAACTAAATTCACAAGCATAACAAAATTATGCAAGGAAAGAGCCCCCTGGACCCTAAGCCTTTAGTTCTGATATTGGTAGGTGAAACAATGTTGCATTTCCAAAGGGCTTTTTAAAGTGGGTAAGGGTAGGTCTACTTCTTCTGGGCAAGTATCTCCTGCCTGTCCACTCCTATTGAATTGGGTAATTGCAGTACCTGTAAAGTACTTTTCTCTGTCATGCTTTCTTTTGTAGTCTTAGCAGAGGAAGAGTTTCTCCCCTTGGCTAGAGTTTAATGAATACGGCTCAAGGGCTATGCAGTCAAGGGATTTCTTACAAATGTTCCCTTAGGATGTATATTTCACTCTCTTTCAGAATTCACTAATATTTCCTACTATGTCTTGGGAAAGAACAAGGCCATTTTCATAACGAATATATGCCAATGTGATATAAAGCCTTGTTGTTTTATAGGGCAACAATTTGCTGTGACCATAGACAGAAAGACATGATATGGCAAGGAGAACTCATTGTCCAGCCTTTTCTTCTTTTGTTTCCTCCCAAAAAAAACTTGATGGAGGTGGGTTGTCCGATCCTGGCCCAATTTACGTATCATTTTTGAATGCACCCAAAGAATGGCACATGTAGCAACTGAAATTAGTGATAGAATTACCAAGATTTTGCTATTTTTTTTTAGTAATTAAAATATTTTTCATAGATTTTCTCACTCAAAGGCACATGACAACACAACAGTATCAATTCAGTCTCCACGTCTAACTTTCCTCCCTAAAATTACATTTTGGCACACAGGGGTCTGCCAACTCATGTAAAGACAATAAGTGAGCGAGAGTTGCAGCTAAGCTTGTTTGGGTACTAAAGCTGCAGGTTTTGTCCTGTTATATAGACAGCCTTAGGGCATAGATGTAAAACTTTAGCCAGAGAGGAAATCACCTAGAGTTCCATTGAAAGCCTGATGTGTTTAAAGTCTGAGTGACCACTATTCCATTCCCATGGTCCCTGGTTTATAAGAGGAATGTTTATGAATATCATGATGTATTTATAACCTGCTATGTATCAAAGTAAACAAAGAATCATTTTACAGCAATGTACATCATGTTCTAATTGGTTGGTAGTTATTTGCACAGAACATATATAAACGTAAAAACAAAAAAGTAAGAGAATCATAAAGAAAAAATAAATACATAAAAACAACATAAGTTATCCTTGTTATTTCTTAGTCTGAGACCTTTGTATTATGTAAGAGAACCTTATGGAACCATTATTCCTTATTTCCCCTATCCCCAGTTGATGTGCATTTTAGTTATACCTTAGTGTATATTACAAATAAGATTTGTATAAAAAGGATCATAAACTAATAATGTAAACAAAATAGTAAATGATGCATCAAAATCAAATTAATATAAAAAAAAACAACTTACAAACTCCAAGAAATCACCGCAGCAGCATACATAAACATAATGGCATACTCAATGGATCAATGACAAATTTGTAGAGCAATGCTGAATAAGACATGCAACAACTAGAATTGGTGATCGAATTACAAAGCTTTTGCAATTTTTTATTTAGTGATTAAAATATAATTATTTCATGTTTTCTCTTTCAAAGGCACATAACACAATCATACCAATTCCTTCCCTGTGTTACTAATGAACCAAAACGGCAAAAACATTTGCCATTCAACTATCATTAACATCTAACTTTACACTTATAAATGGTTGGCTATACAGAACAAAACTAGTCTTAAGCATTAGGGATTTTTTTTACTTGATAAAGCATGTTATCAGTATTAATAAATGTAATGCTACTTTTGCATTCTCTTGACTGAATTTGGCTATACCGAAGATTAACAAGTTGCTTAGGAGCCCCAGTGCTCTAAAAAGCCCCATTACAGGTTGACTAAAAAGCACAGGAAAGAAACACAGAAGTAATATGCAATGTATTTTTCTCACAAATAAATTTGTGGTCATAAATATTGAATTTCATAGTGTATGCATCTTTAGTCAACTTGATACAATTTACTGGGCCAACACAGAAAAAGATGTAACAACACATAAGCTTTTGGGACTTTACAGGTCTCTTCTTCAGAAGGAATCTGAAGAAGAAAACAATACATTTGCTTCAAATCTTTACTCCACCTTTATAAATACAGTCATTTTCCAATTTCATCTTTTTTGTAGCAGTCTGGAAATGCATTGTATTGTATCATAACATCTCAATAAATCACATTATGTCAAATCTAATCAGTGTGATTCATTGTTGAAATGTTAAGCATGGTGTGCTGAATATGTCACAACATAGTATCAGTTCACAGTAATCTCTGTGTAAACTAATATATATATATATATATATATATATATATATATATATATATATATATTCATTGTTCACAAGAAACAAAGCATGCTGGAATTTATTACCGTGCTGTGCAGAGAACCACAGAAAAACTTACTATTCCTCCCTGCTAATCAGAAACACAAAAACAAAATGCATTCCATATGTTTCATTTTTCCTATCCTTTCCTCGTGTTTAACACTATCTAAAATAACAATACATAGCAACCTTCATATTTATGTCAAACACATTACATCAGCTTAACAGTTGTGTTTCATGCTAGTGCCATTGAAGTTGCTTGAAACTAATCATAATAACATAAACATCACTGCTATTATTATAAACATGGCTGCCATGTATTTTGTGATATATTATCAATAACAACATAAAAAAGTGTTGATTCAACTGCAAGCATAGTTATTTTTCATCCCGTGATAATTATAATATGGATTTTAATATCCAGTATAACTAAGAATCCAAATTAACAGAAGCCTTGTGAATTACTAATGATACACAAACTGTATTCAAACCTATGTTTCAGATGTTGTTTGGGAAATGCAGTCCAGGTGATGCAATGCCCAATACCATTGGCAATGCAAGTAGAAAATATATATATAACAAATATTCTTGAAATAAAATGGATGGTACCAATAAAAATTGTGAAGGGATTGGTTAAAGTGAGTGGAGCTCAGTATATAGATCCCGTATTCAAGTTCAGTTCTGTTTTATTATTATTATGCAGTTCTGAACACTAAATCCTGATTTTTGTGGTTTATTGATCCAGTTGTAATGTTTTCTAAAACAGAAAGTGCCATTTGCTGTGTTGTACATGTGATATAATCCATTCTAGGCAGCTAAGAAGGCCAGAAGACCATCAAGCTTAAAATTAAAGGTCTCAAGCTCCCTGCGTAGTGCTTCAAATAGAAAGAAGAGGTTGGAGGGAATAATGAATTTCCATGACTGTTCCTTTAAATGATGCTTGACCTTGTTTGGGATAATGCTAACATAAAAATCAATGTGCAAAGCTTTACTCCAAGGTTGCAGTGTAATACAGATCATTGCTTTCTCTGTAAAGGTTTAGAATGACTACAATTGTCTTGCTAGGAGCATGATCACAAACTGAAGTTGTGTTCACAATTAGCCAAACATCTTAAAACATGACGCTAAGAGTAATGAAGATCACCAGAAGATGTCTAGAAACTAAAATGGTCCATGGTATATTGAATAATAATGATTGGTAAAAACTAAAGTATTCCGATGTACATCTTAGAGAAAAGGAAATGGAGAAGACTTGAATAATTCAAACTTATAAAATGGTTAGCTGCTATAGAGTCATATATATCTAAGGAGGATTAATACTAAGGGGAGGTCAAGGTTAGGTAGGAAAGTACAATGTTGCCTACTGTAACATATGGCTTCATGTGAAGCAGACCTGAAAATTGCTAGGCTTCCTTTTTTCCAAGCATTGGATTAATTAGAGTGTTGACATTAAAGTACATTAGTGTCAACATGAATGGTGGTGTAATCAAGTAGAAATGAAAAACTTTCATTTAATATCAAAATAAATACAGAAATCAGGTTACAGGGCATTGTCCAAAGGAAAACAAAAAGTATATTAATCTTATTTTTTTTTTCAATCTGTGAAAATAAGATGTTGATTCTGGCAATCTATAGCCGGTCAAACAAATATTTTATTTTTGTTCTTGCAATATTGGTCATTAATAACAACAAATCGAATGTTTCTCAAACTGATGGTCCTCCAGCGCACTTCAATATATCACACTGATACATATTTGTTTTAGGTATAAGAGGATAAGATATGACCCGGTTTATATTTCATCTGAAATGTGTTTAGGCCGTCCATTTGTATTGAAATTGGATCTTTAATAGAAAATCTGGATGTACTCAAATATTTCACTAAATCCATTATCTTTTGTTTATTACAAAAAAAAAAGTCATTGGGGAGAAGGCATGCGTTAAACTTTGTAGATTTTAACTCTTCTACTCATTTTCCACGATCTCTACCATCTGTGGACTATTTGACCTCACTTGCTCCGCTTCCTTCACTAATGAGAGGAGACTACATGAAAATATAAGATTGCGATTAGTAGGGGGTACAGGGGAGATATATGAAGCATTACCTCAATAAGACTCAAGATGTCAATGATACCACCATTAATGATCTTTAAGGTTGTCATGAAACAGATAAATCTTGAATTATTGTCTGAAGTAAATGTGGAAACCATTGTTGTACAGAAAGATTACATTTTAGAATAATTTCTTCTTTAATATAAGAATTTCTCATTAATACCAAAATATCCTTTTCGATCTCTTTATTATTTATTGCTCAGTCACATTGAATCTTATTTATAGAGTTCATATAGCTATTACACTAGGGGAGAGTGAAAGTTTACCAATAAGATTAAGACACATTAATACTGTACATACTGGTAAAGAAGGATAAGAGGGCTCACATTATGTAAGTATTGAGTTTGCTAAAGTAAATTTCCAAAGGGTTAAGTAAATTGGAAAAGCTCAGAATAGAGATTATTCACTACATTTTGAGTTATCCAATGAAGGATTTGAGATGAAAATGCTGCAACTTGGCCCTTAGTGAATATTACTCTCTTAGAGTTGGAATCCAAGTTAAAAATTGTATATCAGTAAGAGACGGAACCACAGTGCTTTCACATAATAACTAGTAAGAATAGACATAAAAACTGTCAGTTTGGCCTTGGTATTATGTTTTTTTCCCAAAATTAATAACTTGAAAAATAACTAGAGCAAATTAAATAAAATGAAATCTTTCAGGGAAAAGTATGTATATTTTAACAATATTAATATCTGAAACATCCATTTGTGAAATATGTGGATGTGCTAATTTCTTACTCTGTTTTGTGTCTTATTGTTTATTGTTTTAGCAGCAACCTGGGAATCTTAATGTGTATGCTTTGTATACCTTGTGCATTTTGTGAATGGCCAGTGAAGTCTACTGGTAACCAGAAGACACATTGAAATATGGATGAATCAGTTGAGTATATCTATATTTTGATTTATCCCAACTGGGAAGTCAACCATTTTTCAAATGTTTGTGTCCTCCGCAAATAGACATATCCTTTCTTGAAAACCATTAGTAATATCACTGATTAGTATATTAATTATAAAAGGTCCCAAGTCTCCAATAGTTACCTTTCCTATGAGCCTTCATCCCCATATAATTTAGTTAGTATCTTATCCATGCAACTACTTTTAAGTCCAGTCCTAACTGATGTAGTTTATATACAAGTTACAACTCTCTGATTTCACCTCACATCCCCAGGAAAATGCAAGGCACCCCTCTACTTACCAAAACAAGAATAATAATAAAAATAGATATACATAATACAAAACATAACAGGGGTTCCAAGAATCCACTATTAACCAAGGTGACTGGTGATCCCTTTGTGCAGAGTGGAAGAGGGTAATAAAAGGAGTATAGGCCTTAACTATAACCCATCCACATCCCCATCTTCTGCCCATTGGGGCCCCTATTAAAATTTTTATTTATTATTATTTTTTTATTTTACTTTGTTGTTTTATATTGCCCGGAAGGGGAACATATATTTTATTTAATTTTCTGCATTTTCACTCAAACAGCCCTCCCCTGAAACTTGCAAAATTTAAGGTAACATGCACTCATGATTTGTGATTCTTTTTATCACATACACCTGCTGTAGTTGTAAAAGACACCCTATTTTCATCTTGTGAAAAAATGCTTTATCTCTAGTAGAGTCCTCTTCACTCACTACAGGGTGAAAAATAACAGAGAAACAATTTCAGAATATTTCGGGGGAACCTTTTTGAAGCTACTGTCAGGCAGTTGGCACTTTCAGGAGTAGGAACCACCATACTCTTTATCTACCAACCAAAATCTTTGGATATCTTATCATTGTCTTGCAGAGCCATTGACTGTTTTGGCGTATTAGGGCTGGTAGTTGTATATTTTGTATGCTATTTGCCTTTATGTTTATTTTCCATTAAGGTATGCGTGTATGTTTACGCATTTTTTTATGCTTTGTCTATATAAAAGATATCTTTTATTTGTCAATGAAATATATTGCCCAAAATATTGCTATCATTGAGAAGAAAGGTTTGTGCTTTGTGTCTAACTTGTTCTGGAATTTGTTAATTTTAAATTATGTAATATGTAATGCAGAAACGTATTATTTATTCCTTCATACAGCACTTAAAAATTGGAATGGCAATACAAGTGTATACAAAAAAAATTGTTTTTGGGTCGTTTTGGGTCATTTTGAGAAAAGCATGTAAAAAACTGGAAAACTCATGAATAAGAAATCCCTTAAAACGCTATACACACACACAGGAAAAATTCTATATCTCACTTTGGTATATATTTGGCAACTGTTGTGTAAATATTGATAAGATTTATATTAGTGTCAACCTAGTTCGCCTACCCAGGAAATGGTAGATTAATCAGTGCAGTATCACACAGACATATCTAGGACTGATGCCTGCTAACATTCCAAACTGAAGATTTATTGAGAACCAATAACTAGTACTAGTTTCACAGCCAAATTACTAACTGATAACTGTTTATGGACCATGTACCATATTGTCCTGAATATGTCTTTATGTGCCAAGTATTGTATTGGCTAAATATTGGCCTCATTTATTTTTCTGATTTTTCCATTCAAACCAAAGAGTTGCCTACATGTATCCTAATGTATTGCATTATGGAATCTGTTAGTGCTATAAACTTTGTAGTAAATAATATTGTGCTAAAAGTAAATCCTTGTAGTCAATATTCCACACCTTAATGGGGTTCTATGTTTTAAATAGAAGTAATGATTAAACATAACCATACCATGTTTGCAAGACCTAGCTGGTATTCTACTATATATTAATGTTGCTAAAAGTAATGAAAGTTATAGCTCCCCAATGACTAGACCGTTGCCAATATGCAATCCTTGGATCAGTGGAGGGCTGGCACCTTTTGGCCTTAGGGGCAGCTACAGCTAAGTACCTGGTACCATCCCCTAACTAACAGACACAATAACATATAAAGTGTACATGCACTCACACTAACACTTACACAAACATTAACACATTCATACACCACATAAATCACACCTCACTTACACTTCATGCCAGGGGCCTTGCCTTATAGCTGGTCGCGCATTTTGTGAACGGCTGCGCTTTTACTGGGGTGCTCTCCCACCTCAGTGAGTATTTTGGACTGCTCTAGTTTAACATGTACAAAAAGATTACTATTATTTATATAACACCATTATATAACACTATATAACATTATAAGGATATGCATAAAAACTAGATTTGGGCACCGGCCAACTCTTCGTGTTCGTCTGCGTTTTCTACGAATATTCACCCGTTCTTGTGTTCGGTTTGGGCAAATATTTGTGTACATTCTTCGGGTTCATTTTTTTCTTCATTTTTTCTAGAAGGGGTTCATATGGGGTTAACGCGGTACACACTACACAGCAGCTTTTTCGACAGGATTTTAAAGGTCCATGCGAGCAACTTTATTGGTCGCTGGTAGGGGCCTCCTCTGCCATCAACCAATGAAGTGCACTTCATTGGTTGATGGCAGACAAGCCCCCTGCTGACAACCAATAGAGTCGCTCGTACAGACTTTTAAAATCCTGGTGCCGCAACTTGGCCGGGGAGACCACTGGTCTCCCTGTTCCAAGAGTTAAAGGTCTGTACGAACGACCAATAGACCTTTAACTCCTGGAGCGGGGCAGGCCAAGTTCCGCCGTCAGGAGTTGAAGGGCTGTGCGGGTGACTCTATGACAGGGTACTTGGCCTGTCTCCCTGCTCCAAGAGTTAAAAGTCTTTAACTCCTGACGCCGAACCTACAGATTTCTGCTCTCCTTATCTGGGCAGCGGAAATCTGTAGGTTTGCCGTCAGGAGTTAAAGGGCCGTGCGGTCGCCTGCAGGGGCCTCCTCTGGCATCAACCAATTGCATAAAAAATGCTTTCCACACTGCTTTGTTGTTTGTGTGTTTGCCCCTTGTGTATTGATGCCCCAGTCAAGCCCCCTTTAGTATTAATGTACTCCCTCACACACCCTTGTGTATTGCCCTATGTGTATTTGTGCCCCCAGCCACCTCCCTTTCTGCATTTATGCCCCCACACCCTTGTGTATTGCTTTTTATGTAATTCCCCCAGCTAGCCTCCCTCTCTTGTGTATTGATGCCCCACCCCCTTTTGTACTGGTTAATGTAATGCCCCCCATACCCATGTGTATTGTAAACAGCCCCATCCCCCTTTTTGCACTGATTTATGTGATGCACCAACCACCCTATTGTGTGCTTAGAACCCTCAGCTGCTCCCTTTTTGTATTATTTAATTGTTGCGCCAAGGCAGTCCCCCTTTGACTATAGTTCCCCTTCCATCTATAACCCTAAGTATTTTTTTTAATACTTACTTTTTTGCTGGCTTCCTTCCCCTGCAGACTGCTCTACTCCAACATGCTCTTCTCCCCGTCACGAGGAACTGTTCCGTGTGAGCCCGCCCCCTTGAGCGTCACGTTGCATCTTCAAAGGGGCGGGACGAAGAGCATCACTAAGTCACTGGGGGGCACGGTGCAGGCACGCCGGCTGGTTCAAAATCATAAAGTGGTCGTCATAGTCGGCCATACACGCGGGCTTGTGGGCCGCACGTTGGACACCCCTGAATTAGGTGTTTCGAGATTTTTATAAATACTTAGTGGCTATAATTAATGACAAATTAAATAATGTGTTGCCAGCTCCACTGCATATTCAAGAACAATCTCACTGTACTTGAATCAACTAAACTGCAGTAACGTTCAATTGATACAAGTTGAAAATTAACAGCGTAATGCAGACATAACTAGCAACCCTCTCATGGAGGAGTGATTTTGTGAAAGGGATAGGCATTAATGCATAAACGTAAGAGACCCGTGAAAGCAGGCCTTTACTCTGAGACTCTGGATCAAACCTGGAGAGTTCCCATCTATGCATGCACATACACCCTAACACTTGAGCAGTATTGTAAATATGAGATGGAAAAAGTGCTAATGTTTTTTTCCGCTAATTGTCAAGTTGTAGCAGGCAAGTATGTAGTAGGCATGTGAGCTGAGTCAGGAAAAGCTCAGCTCCAATTACTACTGTACATTCGAATGGTTAATGCATGACTATGGTAAAAGATACTCAGATTAAAATTGGTATTATAACTATGTGTGTAAATTTAAATGCAACTTTATTTATGGAGACTTACCAAGACATTCCATACTGAATTTAAACTTTTAAATAAATATTGTTTCCATTATTTATTGTTAACAAGTTTTTATAAGCTATTTTTCAGAATAAAAAAACCAACAAGAAATATAAACACACCAATTCTGAGCTATAACCAAGAGCAAAGTCTAAAAACAAACAGTTCTGCCTCAAGCATGCCAAAAAAATTCCTGGCCAAAACTAATCATGTACATTGTAGCCACTTGTTCGCATAATCTCAATTTTATAATATACATTTTTGAAATGTCACCATGAGTTATTGGTTTGAAACGTGTACAAAACCAACATCAAAGAAATCCCTATAATACTAAAGTATTTAACATTCTTGTGTATTCTGTCCTTATAAAAAGTATTATATTTTAGCAACAGGTTTTCAAAGAGCATGAGGGCTGTTCTTCCATGATCCTACTATTCTTGCCATTGATTGGCAGCACTTTTCACACATGTGCACAATGGACCTGAGTAGTCTCCCACCACATCGTCCACCGAGTACATCTCCAGCAGGGCACTTAGCTTGGAGATGTGAAAACTAGCAAATGCATATATGAGGATCCTGCAGATCCTCCTCTGCACTTATCACATGCATTAAAGTACAAATCCAGAGTTATATTAAAACAAAAATATTCAAAATACCACCAAAATCCAAGATGGATAAAATACTGAATAAATACAGAAATACAGAATACCATTTACTGCCACAACTGCTCAGTGTCACTTAGGTGGCCCTTCTAAGGTATTGTTCCTCTGAATTTTCTTATATTCTCCAGGGCCGTCTTCATTAAAAAGACAGATGCTCTGTGCCCATGCTTCTTAATCATGAATGCTTCTTTGTACCTCTATTATCTGCTAATGCGGAATGTTGGGACGGCACAAAGACTGTGAAGGTGAACACATTAGTTTCGTCAGTTGCATAGACCTCCACCTCGCATTCAGGTACAACTGGACTGGGGAGTACCATGGGGGAAAACTTGCCCTGGGCCCAATTAGTTATCTGTGTTAAAATATTCTGCCAAAAAAACCCTGATGATTATATCCACCAAAACACACAATATAATATAATTAGTAATTGATTCAATGTATAGATTAATTTCATCATTAACGAGTACTATGATTTTTTGTCAAAATACTGTGTCTCTTCTAGTTGTATATAGGTGTTATAGAAGTAATACAATTGGCTTAATTTTTCTGCATTTAACCAACCAATCTTGAACAACAATCCCTCTATGCACTAGAAGTTGAAATGCCATCACTTACAGTCAAGTACTGTTAAGACTAAACATTCTAGTTTGCAATGCATCATTTGCATTGTTGTGATCAATTGTTGAGTTGCTGTTTAGGCTCCATAGCAGTTGAGTTGTTATTTTGCGTTGTCAGTTGAATTAGATGATAAGTTGGTTGCTCTACTTGATTTATTTGTCCCGGGTCGAATCACCTTCATCAGAAAAGGATGTTGTTTTGTGTGGTCTCATCTTTAGTCTCGCTTGCTAGACAGTGTGTCTTTGCCAAAAGATGCATATGGAAGTTACATGCACACCGGCCCATCAATTGGACATGTCCTAAAAAAGGTGAGGATTGGTTAGCGCAGTATTATGAATGTTTATGCTGTGGGATTTACTTTCATGTGTTATTAGAATATTTCATTATGTTTTTAACCCCCTTTTTAGAAAATGTATGTATATAGATAAACAGATATTTAGTAGGGAAAAAATCAAAAAATGGGCAAACATTTTAAAAAATATATACATAGCTAGTGAAGATGAAAAATGACATAGATGTATGGTGTTTGTCCTGATTTCGGAAACACCTCATATGCCATTTTAGTGGTTGTCAAAGGGTTGATAATCAAAGATGTATACCTAAGTTTTAATTTTTTTTATTGATGTTTTAATCTAAATGCATGGATCTACACTAAGAAATTTCAATCTAACCCCAAGAAAGTGTAAAAAAAAGTAACCCTTTAGGGTTAAAAATGGCAAATGTACAAAGACTACTGCTCACTCTGCAATAAGAGTAATCAAGCAGCCAAAACATTTATTTAATAACATTATTCCATGCAATATTACAATTTTCTTTGTCTCCCTGACTCATGATCAGAGTTTACTGACCTTGGCAATGTACATATGATTGGCTCCTTGAGTAATCACATGTACAGAAATGTCTCCTATTGGCTGCTGCTGGCATCCATGATCGGTGACAGTAGCAGAGGATGTAATATTACAGGGTTAATATAGTTATGATTGTAATGGATATAATGATACTGGTATATGGGATGCTTGGGATTTCATTTCCATTCAGGCAAGAAAAAGCAATTATTAGAAAGTCCATCTGTGACTGCATTTATAACAATAGCATACATTTACATTATGCAATGAAACATGCATGCTTGCTGACCAGTCTCATGTATTAACTTCTGATAATAGCGCATCAACATCACACCATTAGTGTATTCTTTACACAAATTTTTAAGGACATGCCCTATGACCTATCTTCTGTGTAGAATGAGTACAGTGCAATAACTTGGCAAAAAAAACACAATTTAGTAATAATGAAATACCTGAAGCCAAACCCATTCTATATATCAAATCATAAATCATGTGAGTTGCTGGTTCAAAACTCTTTTGCAATATTGCTAATTAAGAAACGTAAACTATATTCTCTAGATGAGCACTTCAAGCTTTTGATCCGAGCATGGGCATAACTATGAGCAGGAGGGGCTGGAACTGCATCCTAATCATTTGCACTGCATCTACTACAAATACCCTTGTCTTCTCCATGTTTCCATGCAATTTATTGTACTAAGAACACAGAGGGGTACATTACACATGGCGACCTAAAAACACTAAGACATGTCCAAGGTGGAAAAAAGTGCAGAACACCCCAGCTTCCTCAGACATCACTCTGGATTGAATTTAGAGGCCCCCCAAGAATCTTGACCTTTGGAGCTTGGTGGCAATTTCACCTGTTTCTGTATATTGTGAGTTTGATGAAACTCATTGTGCCAAAACGTTTAGCTTTTTGCCCATGAAGTCATTCCTGCTCCAGCAAAAATTCAGAAATTTCCCAAATTAACCCAGATCTCATGCTGACTGAAATACATTAAAAAGATATCCCTTGCATTAAGTATTGTGATTATATTGTATTAATTGGAATAACCCTTCTTACACCGTACAACATTGTACTTTACAAGCTCTTAGAAATGTTTACCAAGCTTGCATTACTTGTTAAACTACAATTGGGTTTGGGTGTAGCCATAAGAATAATTACTACCCAAACAACATACATCTAGATTTGCCAGTGGAAGCAAATGATTAACAGCCACACGCTGAGTCTATAGCTTTCAGTATGGGCTACATTGTTAGGATGCTGAAAGACAGCACACAAATTAAATTTAACCAGTTGTGCACCATCAGACTTGCAAAAAAACAATGTAGAGAAGGGTATTTTTAAGTCTCTTTATAACTGATTTAGATTATTCTTTATATGTGTGCGTTTTTTTTCTACATTCTACTAATATCCGAGAACATCTCAGTTCAGCATCCATCTGTGAATTATAGAGGCTTAATATAGAAACTACTTAAAGGTAGCACAATAGGCCAATGTCTATTCCTGGGGACCTGTGGGGGTGGCTACTGTATCTATGCCGCAATGTGAGCCCATGATACTAGAGTGGCACCTCCAACTCCATGGAATGCAAGAGAGGTTTCATTTACTTCAGAGATCAGGTGATTGGCTTAGTATACATTCATGTATCAGGATGATCACATGAGCCATTTTCTTCAATGATACATGTACATTTTATATGTTTCTAACCAGCCCATGTTAAGTGCTGTCCAGCAGTATGTGGGATGTACAAACTCACAGAATGTAATCAATTACTCCATCCAACACACTGCATGACAGGACTTTACATGTGCTGGTTAATAACATGTGAAATTTGTCTTGAAGAAAGGACTTTGCCGTCCACCCTAGTATCTATGTATGAATGTATGTGTGTATGTGTATCTGGGAGCCCTGGAATAATTATGCAAATCTAGAGAACAAGTCCATCTTTAATTATAAGTTGCCATGGGCAAGATTTTCCTAGTTGCCTCAAGTAGGTTCTACAAGCCCAGTGGTTCTCGGCCTTAAAGACTAGACATCTGGTCCTTTTGCCCTACAATAAAGATGGTCATGCTGGAGAACAGGAAGTTACAATAAGTTTTCCCAAGGTATACTAATAAGTTAGATTTCCAATATATGCATATACATTATGGATTATGAACTGCCATGACCTTATCATGCAAAAGCTCTTAGTTGCCTGGCATTACATATATATGTAAATCGGTGAGATCTCTTGAAAGCCACCTCACTTATTGAACTATCTATTATATGTAGCCAGTTTAGCTTCACAATGCATACACAAATCAGTTAAAATAAACTCTCCTCTGGCCTTCCCTAAAAACTCGTAAATAAGCCCCATTGATTTTTTTGGTGGAGTGGGAGGGTACAAAGGCCACCAAGAAGCATTACAATTTTAGCAAAGTCTATCCTTATGTTTTTATTTATAGATATAGATTTTTAAAGGATTTTTTCTTATATTTTGAACAGAAAGCTGTTAAACTTGACCGCTGCCTTTTTTACAAGCCACTGTGAATGTTATTGCAGTGACTGTATACAGTTTTCCTCTTCAGCCATCTGTTTGTTAGTTACATAATTGAAACAAATAATCTATAAAACTCTGTTTATATAAATAATACGATACAGACATAGATACCTAATATGACAATTCTGTATTGCTTTAATGATGCCAAAAGAAAATGAGAAAGCATAACCTTTAACCACTTTTTACAATGACTTGCCAAACTGAATTTTTAGTAATTTAAATTTATATCAAATATTAAATGTTTAACCTAGAAAGGAAGCAAACTGAGAAGAGGTTGATTGCATAGGCCTTGCCTCAGATTTCAACAAATACACATTCTGTCAGGTTCTACCCTCCACAGCCGGGAGTATTCAAAACGTTGCTGTGCTCATGTTGTTCTATAACCACTAGTGGCCGCCCTTCTCTCTCTGGAGCACCCAGACCTCATTATCACTAGCAGATGGGCCTTGTTACCTGGATTACCCTGCCAATATAAACCTGCCCTGCCCTTCGGACAGGGCCTTTGCATTAACGCTTGAGGACCGCTTTGCTCTGGCCCTGTACCTGACCCTGTATTGTTCCTGTCGTGTGCCCTGCCATTGGGCTTCCTGCCGTGTGCCCTGCCATTGGGCTTCCTGCCGTGTGCCCTGCCATTGGGCTTCCTGCCGTGTGCCCTGCCATTGGGCTTCCTGCCATGCGCCCCTCCAGAGGGCTTCTTGCCGTGTGCCCCTCCAGAGGGCTTCCTGCCGTGCGCCCCTCCAGTGGGCTTCCTGATGTGTGCCCCTCCAGTGGGCTTCCTGCCAAGAGACTTATTATCTATACTTGTTTTTCCTGCCATCTTCCTCAATACAGACTGTATCATAATATCCTGCCTGTGGTGTCTTTCTTTGCACCTGTCTGTGTCATCCCTCAGCTAAAATGCATGGTGGGGTACAGACAGAACCCCAAGTATCCCCTGTGACTACCCGACCTGCTTACCCAGTTCCTGACACATGCATACATGTTTAAACAATATTAGCCATGGGTGAGGCTCTGGCTCCAACGTGTAATACTTACAAACAAAAATGGCTCATACAAGCTATTTAGAGACACTGACAAGCTACTAAGGGGGCAAAGATGGCACAGACAATATGGGGACCTGGTAAGCTGTTCAGAGGTACAGATGACAAAGACAGCCTGTCTGGGGCAGGCTATTTGGGGGGCACTGACAAGCTTTTTGATTTCAAAGATGGCACTGACAAGCTGTCTGGGGGCACTGACAAGCTGCTAAGGCATGTGGGTGTATGTGTGGGTGGCCCGCACTCATTTTTTACTGAGAGAAAATATGGTCTTTTAGCTTTATAATGCATATTAATACAGGGTTAAATTGGCGATAATGAAAAAAGCAGTGGACAAAGTTTTTTGACAAACTTTAAAACATAAGTCAGTCCACAAACCATTTAAAACAAGTTTAGCCAACTAAAACTGCACAAGGCTGGAGTACACTGTGGGTACAAGCTGGATTTAAGATGGCTGACGCTCACTAGAGGCAGGACCGGATTAAGAGCATCATGGGTCTGTGCTGAGTATTTTGGTGGCAATTTTATGTAAATAAATAAAATAGAATCTTAACTCATCGACTACGATGTATAATGGATAAAGATGACATCAGTGCTCGGCAGATAATATAGGATAGAATGTTATGTGATGGGATTGGGAGGACACTAAAAAAGTCATCATACACGAAGCCACAATTTAGTGCCACTAATCTTTTTTAATAAAATATACAGATTGAAATAGAGTAAATAGCACAAAACCTTTACTTTTCCTCCCACCGATTTCAAGGCCTAGAAAGTTTTGTCCTCTGAAGTGACTACAAAAAATAAATAGTTCAATTCCTACAGAAAGTAAAGTGCCAGAAAACAGATGACCAAATACACACCAGGACAGGCTCTGCCACACCAACACCCAGACATACACACACACACACACCAGGACAGGCTCTGCCACACCAACACCCAGACACACACACCTACCAGGACAGGCTCTGCCACACCAACACCCAAACACACATATACCAGGACAGGCTCCCACACTGACACCCAAACACACACACATACCGGGACAGGCTCTGGCACACCGACACCCAGACGTACACACACCAAGATAGGCTCTGCCATACCGACACCCAGACACACACACACCAGGACAGGCTCTGCCACACCGACACCCAAACACACACACCAGGACAAGCTCTGGCACACGACACCCAAACACACACAGACCAGGACAGGCTCTGCCACACCAATACCCAAACACACACCAGGACAGGCTCTGCCACATGGACACCCAAACACACACACCAGGACAGACTCTGCCACACTGACACCCAAACACACACACCAAGACAGGCTCTGCAACAATGACACTCAAACACACACACCAGGACAGGCCTGCATCAGGATAGGTTAAGCTACACAAAGCATTAAAAATTCTTTCCACACTGCTTTGTTGTTTGTGTGTTTGCCCCTTGTGTATTGATGCCCCAGCCAGGCCCCCCTTTAGTATTAATGTACTCCCCCCCACACCCTTGTATATTGCCCCATGTGTATTTGTGCCCCCAGTCAGCTCCCTTTGTGCATTTATGCCACCGCACCCTTGTGTATTGCTTTTTATGTAATGCCCCCAGCCAGCCTCCCTCCCTTGTGTATTGATGCCCCCACCCCCTTTTGTACTGTTTAATGTAATGGCCCCAATATCCATGTGTATTATAAACAGCCCCTCACCCTCCTTTTTGTTTGGATTTATGTGATGCCCCAACCACCCTGTTGGGTGCTTATACCCTCAGCCTCCCCCTTTTGTATTATGTAATTGTTGCCCCAAGACAGCCCCCCTTTGAAGATGGGTCCCCTTCCATCTATCACCCTAGGTATTTTTTTAAAAATACTTATTGCAGGCTTCCTTCCCCTGCAGACTGCTCTACTCCAACATGCTCTTCTCCTCGTTAAAAGGAATTGTTGTGTGTGACCCCTTACAACTGCTGCAATGGCATCTCTGTGTGCCAGCTCATTGACCGGCCGGCTCATCTCCCAGTTTACCGGGGCCAGTCCAGCCCTGCTCACGTGGGCTGCACCTCGAAGTCCAGTGGGCCGCATTTGGCCTGTGGGCCGCAGGTTGGATCCCCCTGTGCTAAGGGGACAAAGATGGCACAGACAAGCTGTTTGTGGAACTGGTAAGTTGTTTAGGGACAAAGCTGGCACAGACAAGCTGTTTGAGGCAAATATAGCACAGACAAAAGAACAAAAATGGCATAGACAAAGATGGCACGAAAAAGTTGTTTGGGGCAAATATAGCAGAGACAAGGGACAAAGATGGCATAGACAAAGATGGCACAGACAAGCTGTATTGGGCTAAGATGACACAAATATGGCATGGATAATCTATTTGGGGAAAATGTGGCAGTCACAAGCTGTTTGGATAAAAAATGGGTAATGTTGCTTGGAAGTTGGGTAATTTTTCACACCGAGGCACTGGGGTTTCTAGTTATGCCCCTGCCTACAGAGTACAGAAATTGTATTCTTCTTTAACAGCATTATAGTTTTATGAAATCAGAAGGGGTATATCAATAATATTTATATAAACTATATACAATGTTGTATTGTGGTAAATACAATACGGGTTATGCATAAAAAGTGATCCTGGTGCAAAGTCTGAAAAGTGGTCTCATTCCCATTACATATCCTTAACATTTCAGGTGTCCAAATAAAGTGGGTTGTATTAGGCAGGGTGAGGAAGCATCTAGAAATGGGCAGGTTGTGGCCGAAGGGAGGTGTGGTCATCTTTACCCAAATATTCACCTTGCAACACTGAGGGAGACAGTGGGGCAGCAACCTGGAGCAGTGGGACAGTGGGAATAGGGACTGTTGGGAGGTATGCCAAAGCAACCAGTGGTCTTGCCTTGATGACAACACCATTTCACTTGTAGCTATGATAACAATACTTGTCAAATTTTGCACCATAATATATGCCTATATCTATTAGAGCAACCATGACCCGATATAACAAGACATTCAAGTAGAGGTGATAATACACCACTGATATGCATATATAAAACTACTGAATCTGAATACTTCTGATAAAAAAAGAAATATTAAAATACTTCCGGCATACTTAATAAACGGTTGAATGTCACCTAGTCCTAGTGTCATTGAAGAGGACAAGTGGTTGTTAAATAAGCAGTCTATCTTGTCATCAGCAGACAAGGTGGTCATTTGCATAAGCAATGGATAAATATTTAAAAGCATTACGTTCTTCTGTTTCTGCAAAGCAGCCAGAGTATATGCTACGAAACCAAGTAGCTTTTTGCCCTGTTTGTCAAGTTTTGATTAGAACAAGCTGCTATCCTATTGGTGTTCATTGGGCCAGAGTCCAGCTATAAAGTGATGTCAGAATACTTTGCTGTATCTATTAGCTTTCGTTAAAAAAAACAACAGAGCTCTGATATTTTATGATTTGCATTCTCATTTGTTGGACTATAGAACTTTGTTCTCTCTAATTTAAACAATCTAGGCAATAAAAAAACTGTCGAACTTCAGTACAGTTTTCAGCTGTTTGTGAGTTACTGAAATAATATAAAAAAAAGAACACAAATAAAAGGATACAGTCACACAAGCTTTCAGAACCTCAGATGGCCCTTCTTGAGACGCAGTGCCTACATAGAAAGTGTTTCTGGTATCAGAAATCAGTGAGAACATATCCAGATATGCTTAAAAACAAACTAAAACAGCTTCTAAAAGTTTCATGAATGATGACACGTTTTCTCTACAAACTTATCAATATTATGTTGCTAGCAGGGCCTTCTTTACCTAATGTATCGGTCTGTCTTTGTCTGTCAGTCCTAGTTTTGTCATGCCCTTTGAATGTGTCTATTATAAAAAAAAAAACACTGTGTAAATTGCTGGAGCGATATAAATAAAAGATAATAATACTGCAACTAGATTTAATTCTCAAAAATAAGTAGGCATGACCCAACACAATGCTAACCATTTTATGGCTAATGTCTAAGACAAAATTCTCAACGCACAGAATATTAATTATTATAAGTGCTGCTATACCTCACCTGCAAATCCTGTAACATGGTGTATCTCATACAATGCCAAAAAATGTCCCAGTGTAAATTTGGTGGGTGAAACCTGGCAACCAGTTCGCAAAAGACAATCGCCACAGAAATGCTATAACATCCGAAATTCCACTTGATCAATATGTGAGCACTCTATATCAGACCTTTTAATAATCATTTTAAAGGACAACTTCATACAGACATAACATAAAACATTTGAAATTGAAATGTATCAATATCTTCAACAGTGGATGTCAGTTAATGAATTACAAATAGGTTTTGTAATAATATCATCTACCATCTCTTAAACGATTTGTACTAATCCTTGCTCAAATTTGTCTCATAGTCCCACACTATTGTCATTTTTGTGTGTTATTTACCCCAATAACTGTCTCTTTTTTAGTTTTTATTCAGGTAGCATATAGTAAAGACTTCTTAGTCTTCTGTTTCACCTGGGAAAGTGATCTCTGAGCTCCTATGGTTTAAGTGGGTCTACATTTTTTATGTCTGCCTAACAAAAGAAGGACTTTAAGTACTCTTTTGTCCGATACACATGCACGTTCCTCGTAAAGTAACTGGGAGTAATACTTATTACAAAAAATGCATTCATTATACATGTTTAGGGTTTCTTCAATTGAACATCTGAGAAAAAAGGTTATATAAACTGTAAAACAACATATTAATAAATACAACTATGACAATATGCTGCAACTATTTAGGGAGATCAACTATGAAAATAATAATAAAAATGTGATCTTTCATGACATTAGTCTATAGGAGAGCTTACCTTTAAAGATCAAGAACCAACTTCCTGAACCCCCCGACAAAACAGGGGTGGCATTATATTAAACACTGCAATATGACAATATTTTTTAGAAACATAATATGATAACTTTACAATGAACATGTCTATTGAATAATTTAACAAAGCATTCAGAATTATCTTTTCTTACTGAAATAGCCCCATGCGTTCTGCTAAATACTGTCTGTCGCCACACTACACCCCAACACAATGGGTTGTAGATGCTCAACTTAGGGTCCCTGACCCCGAACTTGAAATCAGTTGTGTTAACTGTGAACTGGGCTGCCCTTACTACAGGATAGATAAACCGACCAACCTTTATTAATTTATCATAAATTACTGTTGACAACCTCTGCTGGTAGCAATTGTACAGCCCTTTATATAACCTGATTCCATGTCCCTACAGGAATGTTGTACCCTTCTTGACTTCCCTTTCCTGTGTAACATCCGCTCTTCCAAGCAAAGTCATGTACCCCTACTCTTATTCCATCCTGTGGGACCCTGTAAGTGTAAAAATATAATAATAATAATATATACAAATCCTAGAATCAATCCAATGAATATGATCAATACAGTATATTGATCACACCAAATCACAACCTTGTTGAACCAAAATATTGCCTGTGTGATGATAGTGTTTTAAATAAAGTCTTCAGCCTTATTTCATTATTTGGTGTGGGACTCATGTCATGCACATTCTTCTGAATTGCATTTACTTTGGACAAATCTGTGTCCTTTGCTTGCTTACAAAATAACTAATGTATGAACCTCATGAAAAAAAGGTTTCATTAGGATTGTAAGAATTGTTAGAATGTTGTGTCAGTGTTAGTTAAGTGTATGTAGAGTGGAAACAAGACAGACAAAGCTCCTTCACTAACACCCAGTTTGACCTCCCTACACACCTTACTCTCTAGCTTATCTAAATTTACTCTTTGTATGTGCTATAAACTTGCTTTACAAGACTGGTTCACCAACCATCACAACTAGGGGCTTGCTCACTCTTTTATTACATGCTCACTAGTTTCCTAAAGTCTGAATTGCTTTGAGGGAATTTAGATAAATATTGTCCAGATCCATGCTTATTGACAGTTTATAAATATATAGATACAGCGCTAAAGTATATTTGTACAACCACTGTGTCAAATATAAATTAAATTTAAAACATCAGTGAACCACCTGCCAATTAGTGCAATTATTAATTAGAATCCCAGCTAAGAATCTCGACTAGATTGTAAGCTCGCAAGAGCAGGGCCTTCTTCTCCTTTGCACCAGTTTGTTTTTGTATGTTTGTGTTATTATATGTGTTTCTAAATTGTTCTTCTGACTGTAACAGGGCTGCGGAATCTGCCGGCGCTTTATAAATAAATGTAAGGTAAGAACCAGCATATAGAACTGCTTGTCCTGGAAGAAAAGCCCCCTCACAAAATAGAGAGGCCTAAAGCAAGCAAATAAATAAATAACTTATTGGACAGCGATTAAGTAATAGAGTTTGGCAATTGGTTAACGTAAAAGTACTTCCTCTCTGTGAATGTATAGATTCTTGAATCTGGCATTGATTAGCTCCTTTAATGGCATAGGCTTTCATATGATCAAGACTGTTCTTAAAATTAACACATACCTTGTATGTATTACATTAGTATATTCATCTTGGGGGAAAAAATGGCATCTGTCTAATTCTGCAGTTGAGAGCCATCTGAACATAATATTGTTAAAAATCAGTTAATGAGGTGATATAAGACAAATTCTAGGATGTTATTGCCAGATGCTTTTGAGTACGCAAAGCAAATCCCAGTTAGATTTGGACTTGGACGGCAAAAGACTGTAGCTCAGGATGAAATATTAAGGATCAACGGCATAAAGCTATCTTGTTTCTTTCTCGCTGCTTATAGCTTGCTGTGGCTACATAGTGCGGAGAGTCGTAGATTTATTGTAACAAATGAAGTATGAAATTAATGCTGTGACATGTCTTTTAGGTTTAAGATTTGACTCCTGCTTTAATTTAATAATGTATAGTTTTTATAAGAGAAAAAGCCATGATTTTATATAGCTGCCTAACATGTTTTTAGGATTAGTGCGTTAAAAATATATAAATGAGTAATTGGATTAAACTCTTTGAAATGAAGAACATTTGTAAAAGGATTCTGGCCTATAGCTCTTACCCCACATACACTGATTGCTTTAATCTACCCTTTAGGCCCTCTATTTTGGACCTGTAAATTTAGATTTGGCTTCCTGTCTACTAGTAAGGATCGGGCCCCTGGCTAATAATCCTTTTTTTTATTTTAGCATATTTTAGAACAGTTGTATGTTCTGCCCAATTTAGTAAATGTGATCTATATAAATGTGATCTATCTGTTTTTGGTGTTTCCAGAGCTGAACTTTATTAGTTCAGTTAAATCATCTTATTTTTTATAATTTATGACCATTCAGAATGTGTTGTTTTTCTTCTGTCATTTTTTACATCTAGTCAACAATTTTCAAAAACTAAGGTTTCATAAATTTTTAATAAGTAGAAATTGAAAGCAGTGACCCATGGAATGAGCGCATCATCTCAATACGATTTCAAAAGCTAGTCTGAGTTTGCTGTCTGGTTGTACTCAGACTTATGACAAAAATGTTCCATTTAACCAATATGAATGTACTAGTTTGGCAAAGGAGTCAGCTCAGATTAAAAAAAGAAAGAAAACTCCAAAGTTCTTTCTCATTGGCAAAGGGTACTGTGATTTTAAAAAAGGTGCTTAAACATAAAACTCTTTTTCCCTTATTTATGTTGGCAATAGAATAGTTGTATAGTGTAAGGGGGACACTGGATTTGGAATTATAACGAAACAAAATTGTTTACTTTACAAAATAGACAACTTTTGGCGGACAATTGACAGGGTTATTTCTATATGTAGGATTTTATAGGGGAGCTGTGACTCAGCTGCTCTTCTACACTATGCATTATGAACAAGCAGCCCCAGTAGGCCTCTCCAGCTATAAGAGGTCAGATGACCCTGTATAGTTCATGGAAATTTCTTAAAGGAAACTTAATTTATTTAATTCTGAATTATTCGTGGACAACTAACCTCTTCATGTATTCATGATGCATAGTGGAGACAAAATTATACCTCACCTACAAAATCCCATTATGGCGAATAAAACGTAATCTTTAGTTAATACATGGGTAGCTGCTTAGTACTATAAAGGCAATACTTTGCTTTGGAAATCAACCAATTCCCTGCCGATACTCAAAGTGATTTTTATTTGGAATGTGGAAGATAAATTGAAGATTTTTCAAGTAGACATGTTAGAGGTTAATACAGTGAGGAAATGTAAACATGCACGGGATTTGTCTGTCCTGTATCTAAGATAGGACCAAGGACTGATCTTTACATCATAAGAAATTGAGAAGACTTAATAGTTTTTATGTACCATCAAATTATATGCTTCTATGAACACCGATAATGCCTTATACCCCCTATATGCCATTCTGCCTCCCAGATATGTATTTTAACCCCCCTATATGCCACTCTGTCCCCCAGATATGCCTTATAGCCCCCTATATGGCACCCTGCCTCCTTGATATTCCTTTTAATCCCCTATATGCCACGCTGCCTCCCTGTTAATCCTTATAACCCCTATATGCCACTCTGCCTCCCTGATATTCCTTTTAACCCCCTATATGCCACTCTGCCTCCCTGATATTCCTTTAACCCCCTATATGCCACTCTGCCTCCCTGATATTCCTTTTAACCCTTACCCCCCCCCGACTTACCAGTGCTTCCCTAGACTTCTCCCTGTGCTTCAGATTCCTTGGTGCCTAATGGGGCAGGTGGTGGAGTTCTGTGCGATCCACGCAAATGAGCACCGGAAGATCATGTGATGCCGGCGCTCTGCCACAGAAGCCCCGGCAGAAGTGCCGGAGAGGAGGATCCAGGTCCCCTGCAACGCTGCGTGTGATCTGGATCTTAGTCTTGTAGTCAGACCTCTTTTTGAGGTCTGATTAGAAGACGACCTCGAATATAAAACGAGGGGTATTTTTCAGAGCATTTGCTCGTCTTATAATTGAGCAAATATGGTATATGATTTTTACCTGTTATTAATATATGTTTGTTTTTACTATATGCAATCTATATTTTTTCATGACAGGTGCGTAGCTGTGTCAAGGCTCATACATAATAAGTGTAAACAAACTTTATAAGGGTTTCAGTTATTGTAGATACTGTATTTTTTCCTTTTGCAGTTCCAAGCACAAACGTATTCAGTTCAGCTCTGAATCGTGTTCAAATATAGCTGACAGTATTACTTCTATTGGCAAATATTATTGGCTTGACTGAGCCGGGGAAACACATATTTTAATTTAACTAAACACTAAGGTAGTAATAAAAGTCAAGAATAAATCCACAGAGATCTATATAAATGGAAAATTAGTGGATTTGGGAAATATGGAAATGTACAGGGATTACAGAAGCAGTAACATATATTAAATAAGATATAACTTTAAAAAACTAGCCTATCATTTTGTAGTAATAATAGTAATTATTATTATTGTAGCTCCTAATGATAAGTATAAAGTTCAGTACACTTTTAAGTATATAAAGCACTAGTCTACGATCATGCTTAACCCTGCCTCCTTCTTAAATTAGGGTCATAGAGACATAAATTCAGGACTAAGGAGATAATTCTTTTTGCCTACTCTTGCAGCATGCCTCTGTCTTTCTTATTGGGGGGAATTTCCCCATTGCCCCCTGGATCCGGCCCATGTATCAGCACCTGTTTTCCAGAGATTCCCTACACCTTGAAGTATGAAGCTCTGTGTTTGTATAATAGATGGAGCTAAGATAATAGCTAGAACACCTATACCTGACTAATATCCATTAAATCATGCAGAAGATGAAGTCCCCAACAATGTAGCAGTTTTTTGTGAAAAGATACTTACGGCTGTGGATTTCATCAGCTTAAAACTTTTTCACATATGTAGGCAAGGCAATCATTTTTACCATGCCTTCATAACATTACATTACCCCTTCCAGCCCATCTATATACATGAAATAGAGTGACATGGAGCTGGTATTTTCTGGCACGTAAAGTAAAGCCAAGTAAAGCCAAGTAAAGCCAAGTGGCCCCCTGTAACTAACACATACATATTTACACACAGACTAACACACACAAACTCCCACAAACTCTTACACCACACACAAGTACAGACTCTAACACTAACACACACTCACTAACATCATACACTGATACACGCCCTCTAGTACCATACACTAGCTCACACAAACATAACCCCACTAAGCCCTGCTTCTGCGAGTGTGTCGGACCAATTTCATTCAATCTTGTTTGAGTTACAGAGGCTCCTGGGTGCAGTGCAACATCTTCACCTGTCTTAGCGCACCCCTACTTTGTTTGTATGAGCTTTTTTTTGTCTTCTAATGTACACTTTTTGGATACACAACTTGATCTCCCCTGTAAAAAGCCAGAGTCCACTTTTTGCAAGAAGGATAAAAAGGGATTTGGTTTAATTTAAGTATAATGCTGTGTTTATGATTTTCTTTTTATCTCTGTCCAGTGTCCCTTTGCTTTCTTGTCTCTACTAATACTAATATACGCATTGTAGCTTGCTTGGAAATGTAGTGGTAGTGGCCTAATCCCATCTACTCCAACTACTCATCTGGATGTAATGTTATTGTGCAGTGACTTTCAATGGTACATCCAGGCTAAATTGTTTCTGGTGGACCCAAATGTTATGGTGAAACTACCACTTCAGATTTTCATCAAGATTACCAAGGGACAACAACTTTAGGGTTACTAAGTACCTCAGATCTAATTGAAGCCCTGACCAATTTTCATTCATGACCTAGTCCTTACTGTAGGAAATTCTGAGCCTAAAACATGAGGCTTAATACATTTATCTAACAAGCTTTCATGCTGTTGTTTGTAAATAAAGGATTAATCTTATCTACTATCACAAATGATGTATTTAGTTACCTTACTGTTGGGCTTTTTATTATTAGGAAACACTAGATCACGCATGAGTAAACCATTTTGCGAAAACGTTAGTTTAAACACTACACTTCACAATACTCAGCCTTGAAAACAACGCCAGTGTTTATTTGGGAACTGTGTTCTAGGCAACTAAATGCTGTAGAGTTTGCCAACAAATATTTTCTTTCTACGAGTGTTTGTGTGCATTTTCAAAATTGCATCGCCCTGGCCATCATGACTTGCACGTGCAGCAAATCTGTGTGTGTTATGGTATGTATCCTCTTGGGAGCAATAACTTCTTATGTAGCTATCAGCAGTTTCTGGCTCCAATTACTCTAAGATTCTCCCTCTTTTGGGATCTCCGCCTTTTTCTCATTTCTGCATTTTCTTTTTTTTCCGTTATGTGTTTTCAATATAAACTAAGGTCAATATTAAGTTTTTAAACAACCATCCCCAAAATTCTCAAATCCCCCAAAACAACCATCTTATTTTATCTCAAGAGAGAGATTGCGTAAAGACACAAAAACAAACCAGGTATGATAAAACACATTTTGCAGATCCTGCAAAAAAAGGTGAAGAAATAAAACAAAAACACAATATACTTCTTTAGAAAAGATCTCATAGCTGATAATTGTTCAATTTTCATCAACAAATATGTGGTGAGATTTTTCCAATTAATGCTTAAACAGCCATAATTTAGGGAGCTACATGTTTGAAATGCAGGGGGTAAACTCCATCTCCTTTGCAGCAAGATTGAGGAAGTTAACATGTTAAACATAAAGAAATAACTCTACCTCTAAGTAATCCTACCTACTCCCTTAATTCTAAAACTCTATGCCTATCCATAATTAATTATGTATTTTAATTCTGCCATCCCACTGGACACAGGTTAGGGACTGAGAGGGAGGTGAGCTCAATGTTTTTATTTGTAACCTCCGTGTCTGACATATAGTCTGACCTATACTATGTCAGTAAATTCTAGATTAGCGCCACACAGATGATTTTTGTTGAAAGGGAAAAAAAAATTGCAAAACAATTATTGGAGACATACAATGGTAAATCACACCAATATTATGAGATCACAAGGTATGTTTATTAAAAAAAAATTTTTTCCCAAAAAATATACTTATATATAATTATAAATATATAATATAAATATAAATATAAAAATATAATTGTAATATTAAAATACTTATTTTATAAGATCTGGCACTATCACATCAGCATAAGTTATAAGGAAACATGGTCAGAAGCAAACCAGTAACGGTATAACATTCCAAGTGTCTTTTTAGAGTAAAAGAAATAAGCAGATCAAGCAGTTCTGCAAAATTTTCCATTGATTTGCTGCCTGCAAAACCCCCCCCCCCCAAAACAACAGAATTATAAAAAGACGTCTTGTCTGCATCAGTAGGAATCTATTCAATTCACATGACGGCAAATCTTGTGACAAAGAATGGCACCAAATTAATTTTATATAATATATCGTTTCACTTAATAAAATTTATATTGCTTTTTCTAAGCCAAGTTTATTTGGTTTGCTGAAAAAATGCACCGATTTTAGTAATATTCTTTTGAATTCCAAACAATGTTTCCAAGATCTTGGTGCCAGTGGGTTCCCATTGCATTGTTCCTCACTCTCTTTCACTTGCATACTCCAATATTATAACTTTAAGCACTTTAACACGCGAAGCATATTTATTTACTATCCATCAGTTTTAAAGAAAACTCTGATAGATATTTATGTTAATGACAGTTGACATGCTTCCACGTGGGGACTTATGTAAAAGCAAACCTCTTTCTTGAATGTATCTAAAACTTGCTTGTATTTTCAATTTAAAGCAATCATAGGGACATGTTTATTGCAGAAATTGCAAGCAATATCACATCTGACATTCACTAAAATGTTCTCAGGCCTATTCAGTGAAAATTCAATGAGATCGCTCATTGTCCAAGGTCAAAGTAAAAAATAACAGTTTAGTTGTAGCAGATTGATTCAAATTAGTTCATTTGCCCTTGCACACTAGCGCTTACAATTCAGTAATATGGCAGTTGTTTGAAAATGCATGTGACAACACATCTTGTAATCTGCAGGTGACTACATATGAGTTGAATGATTACATGCATGTTCTTGCTCGCAAATTGCAAAATTTAGTGTTTATACTTCCCTCTTATAAAAAAATAGGACAAAAAATGAATAATATCAGTAAAAAATAATTATAATGTTTTTAAAAAATCAATGGAATAAAGCAAGGAAGAGAGGCACGGGACGGTCTCTTCTAAGAGTTATTTGGAACTTTACCCCCATTCAACCCATTGGGGGTATCTATGCCCCATAAGGGTATCTGTCTTACTTGTGACCCCTTTATCCCTCTCAGAGGGGTTATTTTGGGGCTCTATACATCTCAGGGGTTAATTTATAACCTCCATCTCCTTGGAGAAATGAGAGGGGGATCTCCTTTGGTTAATATGGGTTCCTGGAGATCCACTGAGACTTTTGCAAGTTGAAAATCCATTCCAGCTGGCATTTGTTAAACGTGGCTTAACAAATTCGTGAGTTCCTTGCCTTTTCCAACTTGCATAAACACAATGTTGAACGTATATGAGCCTGATGGACTTAAGCGCAACTTCTTCCTGTTTGTTACCAAAATTTCCTTCCAATTCACATGTACTTAAATTTCAGTGGTTTACATTATATCTAAAGGGAGACATTTTATTCTGATTCAGCTTGTTTCTTTGCTTTTCAATGCAACATATTAAGTATACTTATTTATTTTTCCAAATCATTTTGTGATTAATGAGGTTCAAGAAAGCCCTGTCAAGCAAGATTATCTTACTACTAGATGTACATCTTTTATTACATTGTACCTAATGTAGCTATGGGCCTCTGAAACATGCGGTGTCAGACATCTGTGTACCTGCTATTTCTTAACCATCATTGTATGAAATAAACCAGATCTCTACAAAATCTGGCAAGTATGAAGTGATTCTAGACATTCTATCAACAGTAATCAAATGCAGTAGTAATTTATCAAAGTGAAGATGCAATATTTAAAATTATACATTAAAATATATAATTTCCAAGAGAAGTAATACTACCTATTTTCTAGGTGTTACAGAGCCCCCACCACATCACTCTTGATTTCCCCCTCACAAATTTCCCCCTCGCAATTTAGGCTTGAGTGTGCTTCCTGTAGGGAGGGTGAGAAGAGGGGAAACAAAATCAAAATCTGTATATATATATATATATATATATGTTTTATGCGCTCACATTTTATTAGCGCAGTTCAAATTCAATATCTCTGGGCTTCTTTAGTGATCTTCATAGGAGGATCATCAGGCTCAAGGTAAACCATAATATTAGCAGGCAGAGTAGTATATAAAAATATTTTAATAAATTAGTAACCTTACATTAAGGTCTCGAATCTTCCATGTGCTTTCCTGTGTACAAATGGTTCTATCCCATATCATGAATGGACATTCAGGCAGTATACACAGAAAGTAAGATCCCAAATAGGATGCAACTGTCCTTCATGCTACATACTCTCACATATACTCCTTCTCACACACTTCCACATACACCTCAATGCGTACACATGCAAATTCATGCACAAATACTTCTCATACACACACATGCACACCCATGCTCACACACACTTACATATACTCATCCATGCTCACTCACCAACATTAACATATACATGATCATGACACATACACATCTATGCTCATACACAAAAACTTACACATACACATCTATGCTGCCATATTTACCCATACACAGTCATGCTCACGCAATAAAACATCCTTGCTCTCACACACGCATCCTTACCCCCCATGCATGCTTACTGCCTTACTCACCTCATTACCTCACCCACAGCTTTTCCTCCTGCTGTGAGCAGCCCCATGTTTAACATTAAGTTACGTAACACTGCCACATTCCCGCCTTGCTGGTTTCCACACAGTACACCTTTGCTCCTGGTGCACTTCCACTAAAGGCTGGAGCTTCCAGGCCTACCCTCTTCCTCAATTAGAGGAATGCGGGAGGGGCCAGAAGAATGCAGAGATTTGTGGAGAAAGAGAGGTGCAGAAATGTTTCTCTTTCTCCACTAATCTATCCAGAAAGAACATGTCTTGCTGCCCCTGTCAAAGTTCCGTCTGGGTCCCATGCACCCACCAGGACCCATAAAAGGGCTGGCTCTGTTATGTAGAGCCTTGTGTGCCTTTTCAAATACGTTATTTAAATGGTAACAAAATATCCTTTATCACAGGTTGTAATAAGCATTGCTTTTAAATTTATGTACACTTGTATGAGAAATCAACCAATTTTAAATGTGTTTGCTAACTACAACAGTCTGTACCTATATATTTAATCATACGTTTAATCCTTTCCAATATTTAGCTACAAATTACATTAATTTAATTATAATTGTGATTAATTATTCTGTGTAACTGTGGAATGGGACTGAAATGTAGAAAAACATAACATTGTGCTGAAGCATTTTTTTTCCAAATTTAACACTACAGCAACAGTGGCAAATTAAGACTTTCCCTTGATGTTGATAAAAACTTATATAAATGAACCACATTTGTAGTCTTAGTCATATCAATGTAACAAGCTATCCAATAAGATAAGCTTATTTTGACCACCATTTCGTTATAGATGAAAATTTCCACATTCCACGTGGCTGCATTTTTCTTATGTATTAACAAGTCTCCAGGAATTTTGTTTACTGTACAAACTACTGCATACATTTTAGATTCTCTATTAATAAGCAATAATCATGAACAGGGGTGGGCTGGGCCGGGGGGCAGGGGGGCAATTGCCCCCCAGGCCGCCCTGAATCCGGGCCGGCGGGCTTAGTATATTTTGGCTTAGTATATAGTGATAGGGGTTGTACTGCAGTATTGTCAGTGTCTGGCTCAAAGTATAGGTACACATTGACGGTGGTACAGCATAATCCCTAAGTATATGATGATAACAATTATGCTGTACCACCGTCAATGTGTGCCTCAGTATATAATGTTAACAATTTTGCTGTACCCCTGTCAATGTTTGCCTAACCATAGAAAATATGCAGTTTTAAAGTGTGTGTGTGTGTGTGTGGGGGGGGTGCCACATACAGGATCTGCCACAGGTGCCAAATACTCTAGTACTCTAGGCACGCCCCCGCATCATGCAGCAGTCAGACCCAATGGCCATTCCTCAGCTCTTCATCCCACGTCTTAAAAGGGGTGGGATAAAGAGCTGAGGCACGGCTATTGGGCGGCGCGGTGCGTGCACGCCGGCCGCTTTAATTTCATTAGGCGCCAGTGGAGTGACTGCTATCAATGTCGCTCGCAGCCCCTTTGATGGTGCAATGGGCTACTTGACTAGACTTGCCCCCCAGGCCTTAGGCTGCCAGCCCTCCCCTGATCATGAACATAATAATAATGCTTTGCAGCTTACTTGTCTAGTTACAATGCAGCTACCGCATTGAAAAATAACTTAGGAGTTTCAACATAGGTTCCAGTTATCATTATCTTCAGGGTAATTCTCATTTGTTAGACTAATTCCTGATCCTCAAAAATGTTCACTTTTCTATGAGCCTTAGTCCCACCTCCATATCCCAGCCCCCTCAGGCTCCCATGTTTAGAAGTAGAGGAGACCTTGGTGTCAGCACACCAAGGAAGAGCCCAAGTATAACTGTAAGTGTCATGTCCACCGTCATCAAATGTGAATGAGCACTCACTGCAGAGGTTCTTCAGCCCTAAATTACCTAGCAAGGAGCTAAGAGGACAGGGACATAGACAATCCCAACAGCTAGGAGACTCAGGTATAGGCCAGTCAATTTCAGTACTGAGTGTAGAGTGCAAAGAACGGATGACCCAGATACCTGTTTAGGTAACCTGCAGGCTGTGGCCACAGATGGGTGACACAGGATGCTTAGGGGTTAACACAGAATGGACAGTCAGACACAAGTACCAAACAAGTAGTCATACAAACCAGAGGTTGGTTCACAGAGCCACGAACGTTACCTAGGTAGAGCAATACAATACAGGATCAGAATCACTAATAGTCAGGCAAGCTACTGGTCAATAACAACAAAACATGGTCTCCAACTCAGCAAACACAATTGCAGGACTACAACATGGTATCCGTGCTGAGCAATTCCAGATTTTTAAATCTGGTGCCTCCAGCCGCGAGTCACGGCCATGCCCCCTGCAGCGCACACCTACAGTATTACCCTGTCGATGGGGACGTGGCTACCGGACCTGGGTAAGTACATGCGACTCTGTCGGGAGTGGGTTTTGGTGACGTGACAGTAAACAATACATATATAAAATGTACGTGCTTATTGATCTATCTCTCCTCTATTCATACATACTCCCACTAGCAAGTTAATATCAAGTCTGGTTTTAATGTAATATGCTTTTACTACAATTATATTAGATGTTTCACAGTATTTCTTGAATTTATGTGGCATGCCAACTTGGCAAAGCTTCATATGATATAAATCATGAAAAGACAGTTTAAGTCATACAAGTTTATGAAGATATTTTTGTGCAAGTCAAAATAGATGTAAAATACTCAATGCAAGAATAAAATCCACATCTACAGATGGAAAACATTTGGTAGATTAGCCATGTATGGTAATAGTGTATATATACAGAACTACTTACATAGCAAGAGAACTACATTCATAGCCCAATATTTATAGTATACCTCGTATATTAAATAGTATATCAAACAGGCTCCAAAAACACCCTAACAGTCCTAACATCACTGAAAGTCTTGCCTAGCTGTTGCCATTAAATACATGTATCATTCTTGATAAAGTAGGAATATGTTCAAGTTTTTATTTATAAAACCTTGCTTCTAACACATCAACTTTGAGATCGAAATGTTCACTTCTTGCCTAATATATCCCACCCACTGATCGGTGTATATCCCAATAGGGGACATGTTTTGTAGAATGGGGCTGCCATCTCCTCTGAACCTGCCCCTGTAGGACAATTCCACGTTGCATCAGAATCACTTTTTATACATAACCAGCTGTGACACTAATCATAAGATGCTTTGAAAACGAGGTACATGCAGATCTTTCAGACTGACACAAAAGAAAGGTTAGTCTATGGCTAACACCAATAAACGTAATTACAGGGGCTGATATTTTATAAGAATATGCATTGTATTTCACCGTTGGCTCACTATATTTAGCAAAAGTGGAAAAGAGACTTCGATTAAATGGTATGACATTGACTGTTTCATGTAGGAATAAAGCTTTTCTTGTAGTCACTGTGTTATTTAATGCATACATATGAATAAACTCAATAATCACTTTGCATTTCACATTACAAAAGGATCTACAATGGTTATAATGATGTGAGACTTTAAGACATCCCTTACCAAACTCGTGGGTTCTAACATTTGTCCATAACTACAGTGCAAAGTACACTCACTGGCCACTTTATTAGGTACAACTTGCTAGTACCGGGTTGGACCGCATTTTGACTTCAGAACTGCCTTCATTCTTCGTGGCATACTTTCTACAAGGTGCTGGAAACATTCCTCAGATATTTTGGTCTATATGGAAATGATGGCATCACGCAGTTGCTGCAGATTTGTCGGCTGCACATCCATGATGCCAATCTCCTGTTCCACCAAAGGTGCTCTGTTGGATTGAGATCTGTGGAGGCCATTGGAGTACAGTGAACTCATTGCCATGTTCAAGAAACCAGTTTGAGATTATGTGAGTTTTGTGACATTTTGCATTATCCTGCTAGAAAATGTTCCCCACCTGAACTTGATACAAGCAGGATGGATTCAATGGATTCATGCTTTCATGTTGTTTATGCCAAAGTCTAATCCTGGCATCTGAATGTCGCAGCTGGAATCGAGACTCATCAGACCAGGCAACGTACTTTCAATCTTCCATTGTCTAATTTTGGTGAGCCTGTGCAAATTGTAGCCTCGGTTTCCTGTCCTTAGCTGACCAGTAAGCACTTGGTGTTCTCTTCTGATAATGATGTAGCTTCAAGGTTCGACATGTTGTGCATTGAAAAATGGTATTCTGCATACCCTGTTGTAACGAGTGGTTATGTGAGTTACTGTTGCCTTTGTGTTATCTCAAACCAGTCTGACCTCTGACATCCACAAGGCATTTTCATCCACACAACTGCTGCTCACTGAATATTTTCTCTTTTTTGGACCATTCTCTGTAAACCCTAGAGATGTTTGTGCGTAAAAATCCCAGTAGATCAGCAGTGTCTGAAATACTCAGACCAGCCTGTCTGGCTCCAACAACCATGCCATGTTCAAAATCACTTAAACCCCCTTTCTTCACCATTCTGATGCTCGGTTTGAACTTCAGCAAGTTGTCTTGACCACGTCTACATGCCTAAATGCATTGAGTTGCCATGCTGATTATCTATTTGTGTGAGCAAGCAATTGAACATGTGTGCCTAATAAAGTGGCCATTGAGTGTACATATTGAGCTTTAGATAAGATAGATAGATAGATAGATAGATGACAGATAGATAGATAGATAGATAGATAGATAGATAGATATAGATAGATAGATGACAGATAGATAGATAGATAGATAGATAGATAGATAGATGACAGATAGATAGATAGATAGATAGATAGATAGATAGAATGCTTGATTTTTAACCTGTAGTGTAGTGAAAATATTTTTATAAAAGATATTTGTTTCCATGTGAATTCTAATCCTACATTATAAAACCTAGTAACATGTTTTTTGTTATATATAAAAGTTTCTGTTTCTAATATAAGTTTTGTAAATGCATTAAACATACAGCACATGAAAAAGGAAGATATAAAACAATGTGTTCTGGTCGAAACACCCAACCTTTCTAAATGTGAATCTAGATAATTTTACCAATGGTATTTGGTATTTTTTGTATAAAGCATTTTCCTTTAACAAAAAAGAATAAGTCACTTTGTTCTGTTTGTAGCTGCATGTCTCGTTTGAAATGAACCACAGGCATAGTCATCTTTATAAGCCAACTGCATCAGGAAGGAAAGGCAACCATTGTATTTTCATATTAAATTACACAGTTAAAACTAATAAACACATTGTAACAAAAGTGATTATTATTGTTATTATTTTACCATAAAAGTCTTTAAGATTAACATGTGGTTTATTGGAGGAACAAAATACAATGAACTTAACAAAGCTATAACATGTTAAATGATATTTGTGCTTACAAATTCAATTAATTTGATACAGTATATTGGAACCCAACCTTCTGTGTAAACGTATATGGACGTATATGAACGGTGATTATAAGTTCATGATCTCTGCATAATTAGTCTTTTCTGTTCAATTACAACTTGTGTTTTGCTGGTTGCTTCTAGCATAAATAAAAAGAGAGGGCAATGAGAGCTAAAGCTGAGATTGGGTAAGTGATTTATTTAATTAATAATAATAATAATTAAATAATGTATTGCAAGACATTTTTAAATTATGTGAAATAAATGCTTATGTGGAGTACTTTTTGATTTTCACTTATGTTCCTCAGTGATTGATAATTCATGCAGGATTTCTAATATGTATGCCAAAGTTCTGGATTAAATACACAGAAATATATGAAACCCTATAGGGATATCAGGTAGACTAAGTTTGACCTGAAAAGCCCTTGTGGACCCTGCCCATATCCCATAACCCCCTTTCTTTTTATTTATTTTATTATTGCTTTTCTATTTTTCTTAATACTGTAACAATAAAATATGCCTCTTAGCCAATCTACAGCACCACCCGCAATTTTTAACCTCCCCCTTTGTAGTCTTTGGTGCATATAACAATATTATCATATCATATGCAAAGAAATTAAATGTTTTCTGTTAGAATGATTGCCATTTTTATTACAGTTTTATAGCCTCCTTAACTAATGTTACTTTTTCATTTGTTTGTAAATTATTGTGGTTTCAAAATAGATAAATATAAATTAGCAATATTTATGTGTTTGGGAATTTCTGCCAAAATTTCTAACTCTTCTCAAGAGACAGATGCCTTCCAATAACATGTCAAATGAGACAACATACAGGAACGGTATCAAACCATATTCTGTGTATTGTAGGGCTCCGCTGTACTTGTCTGCTTGTATGTCATATATGCCTAATGAAATACAGCGTAAACAAAGATTTCACAATTTCAAGGAATAAAGAGACGCATTCAACATGGACTTTTAAATTATTTTATGGTTATTCTAGTAATCGACCAGTTATTAGACAATAGTATTTTCAGCATTAAATAAAGTAAACATTTTTGCATTAGGTTGTAGTCATTATACTTACACTGTTATTTCTAACAAACAACTGGTTTTGATTCGTTAATCAAATGCAATGTAATTTTGTTTCTAGTTTGACATCCTTTCGCTCTTTTATACATGGCATACACACATGGTGTTGGAGAAAGGAGGACCCTAGAATGCCCTATTCATGGTGGGTGTTATGCCTTTCAGCAAGTTTTTATGTTATGTTGTGACACTTATTTACTGTGTTTCATTGTCCTTAGAGGTGCATTTGATATCTTTACCTAGTGACCTTTTTGCATACCACAGCCTGGTAGTTTCAGACTAGCTGGATAGACAAATTGTTACTTGTGAGCCACTGTAGCTGCCCATCATCCTAGTGGGCCAGGAAATTAGGCCACAGGAAAAGTGTCAGCAGCCATCTTACTTTAACAGTTTAATAGATACAGTACAGCCCCAGAGTCATCCATCGCTAATGTTATTTTTCTTGTTCCCAGTTTTACTCTAACTTCCCTACAATAAAAGTTGAAATGTGCACTCAGCGTCTGCCTCAATGAATTGTTAAGGGAGAAGAGTTTAGCTGCCTGTCTAATTATACCTCAACCATGTGTAAGGAGGACAGAACAGTGGGTGTGTTGAATTGCCAAATAGTAAAAACACTATGGGTGAGATCTAAAAAAGCTAAGCAATAGAGCCATGTAAAATTAGATAGGATTTGCCAAAATTGAGGTACTTTGATTTAGTGGAGAGCTAAGCAATATTCAGCCAAATAGTTTGATAGAATCCCCAATATTTGTTTCACGTAGGTGTTCTTAAATAATATTTTATGGATATGCACTGATTTCTTGTTTTGTTTGTATGAAATATAGAAATGTGTCCCTATGGCAAGAATGCTCCAACTATGAACTAAGTTACAATAATTCTAGGAAAGAAATGCCCAAAGGATGACCTCATAACAATGTACACATATACTTCATGTACATATATGGCCAACCCAAGGGAAAGTTTTACTAACAAAGCAAATATAAAACTAACATCATTGCCAAAAAAACTCAATTTACTCATTAGGTAAAAATTCCATAATAAATTAATATTGTAATTAAAACCAAAGCAATGATTTTTTTTAAGCTAACACTATACCTGGAAATAAGTGTTAATTGTATCATAGTTTTCTGGTTATTGTTACGCACATAACGCACCAGGTTTCTTGGACGAATGAGTTGGAAGAAAACCCTTGCTCTACTACGCACAACCTTTGCAATATCAGTTAGGGTAAAACCACAACCTTATGACAATGGCTATTGGACCAGTCCCTGACCATGGCAACATTTAAGGAAAACCCTGTAAGAGTGCTATCTTGTAATCAGAAACATAATTTCTATCCACTGACATTTCACTCGTACTTAGAGACTGTAGAACAGGTGCACGGAAAGTTTGTATGAGGCTTGGACATCATATACAAAGAGCAAGCCAGGATTTAGTTCATGGAGAGAGGACTCACCAAGAAAAATACACAACACACAGCATAACTGATTCATTCAGGTGCTGAGCCACTGTAAGCTTGTATATTTAACTGACTTTGAGCTCACTATGTCTTCAGGTTCAGTAATGTGTTTCTGTCAATGTAAACAATGAGTATTAACTGCTATTGTGCTAACTGGCAACTTATCTAACAAATAAGTAACCCCCGATATCCCATAAGAAGTTAACAGCATTTGATAAACTGAAAATGATTAAGGTCAATTGATTGAAAAGGTTAACTCTGGTCTTTTATGCGGCTAACAAAATAGAGAGCTCTCATTTTAAAGTGTTGTGCTGTCAGAACATTGGAAATATATTGTAAATTAGATAATAAACAGCACACAAAAAAAGTATGCTCCAATGCCAGTATGGTGTCAAGGTTAACAAACAGTGACAAGATGAAGCATTTCAATGTGCAAACCCAACATGTTTGTTTGACTTTTCAAATTGTCTGTAAAGTCATTTATCTAATTCTTTTATTGAAAAACGTTGTAAAAAAAAGTTTGCTTTTTTCCATTTTGGACATGCTGGTGGTGACAAACTATTACGTAAATGAACTACCAGAACATTGTCTCTTCAGCATTTTTTGTCAAATTATTAGTAGCACTAAAAGACAGCTTGTAGTTGAAGGCACAGTTTCATACTCACATTTGTTAAAGGGACATCTGGAAACAAAAACTTGATTGAAGATTGCGCAAATGGAGCAAAAATAAACAATATACATTATTAGAATGGACAAAATGGCAAACAGATTATTAAATAATCCTAAACTGGATTACTTTAAGCAATCTAGCAGTGAGATGATCAGCATGGAAATGACCACAAGAGGATGACCGCCATGTAATGCATTGTGCCAAGCTGCACTAGGCGTATTTCTGTAAGCAGCACGGCGCAGTTTTATAATAAAGCCTTTCATGATTAATTCAGTGAAATATGATATATATGATATATACAGCTAATCAAACAAAACAGTCATCCCAACAGTTATTTTTTATTTTTATTTCGATTTTGAAATGTGTACATTATTATTAAGTCATTTTTCAAAGGACTTATCAACAAAAACTTTACAATTTACGAGTTCAGGTCAATAGAACTATAAATATAAATGCAATATATTACAACATACCGATATTGTATACTGTATGTCCATTGACACTGCACATATCCATATTACAATCATGTGTTGGTACTTTGTTAGTTTACGGTTTTATCTATCTAACTACATTGGCAATGAGAACTAATTTCAAGAATAGAGAAATAAAATACTAATTAAAGATTGATTTCTTACATTTAACTGCTTGGTGTGGCACTTTGTCCTTAATGTATGCTGGAAAACTATTTTTTTATATGTCCAATTTAAATTGAACTTTTTACATGACCCTTTGCCCAGAACATAAAAAATGAATTTCCAAAATAGTAGTAATTAGTAGTGACAGCCCTCATCATCTGTGAATAATACAAATTTGCAATATGTGTAGTTTGTCTCTTTAGGGAATGTTTTATTTTGCTTGCCGTTAACAACACGATAGCTTCTTGATCCTGTATAAGCAAGATTACCTTTTTTTCTCTGTAGTTCTAGCACATATGATAACTGTATTTTCATGAGGTTGAGTTTAACGAATGTGGACATAGTTCAACTCAATCGCTAGTATACAAACACCTCCCTTCACCCTCTATTGATCTCAGACACATATTCTCACTTGTCAAAATGTTAAATAAAATGGTTCTGTTATACCAGTGTCAATAGTGTGTGACAACAGGTGTTTCGTGTGAAACTAGATTCCAGGAAGTGAAGGTTATGAGCGGATGCACCTCATCTTTTCATGCCATGTTTTTGCACATGTGAAATGTATGCTTATTTCGACATATATCAAATCAGAAGCAAACTGCTAAGGGTGGGATGATGACAAATGTTGGTATTTCCCACTTTACAAGTTTACAAATATAATTTTCGGATAGGGATCTACTGTACCTTTAAGTGCGAGAGTGATGAAAAATGTAGCTTACACTATTCCAACATTTTTAACTGCATAGTAATACTGACATTCAATCTAGGGATTGTCCTGTTATGGAAAAGACACACAATGTAGTATTCCGAAAGTACTTTGCAAATGCAGGAGTCCAGAGGGTGTTGCCTTTTTAATGCTCAACACACAAAACATCTGGTTTTAAGTGACCTCATAACACCATTTCCCTTTGAGATACAGAAAATATGTATTCTTTAATTTTCTGATAATGATTATCTTAGCAAAATGATGAAATGTGTTTTCCAAATTGTAATTATAAATTGTGTATCATAAACATTTACAGTAACAATACAATAAACTCATAGCATCATATATAGAGGTTATGAATTAAAAGCTTGAGCACCTTATGATTCCTTGGAATTATCAGTTATTAGAAAGCTATCTTGTTTTGTGTTTAGTTGTCAAAAAACACAGTGTAAGCATTCCACTAGTGTATTCCAGGCAACATGCGCATGAAACCCATCATGTCCAATGAGTGAATGTAAAAATAACAAGGGTTCAGAAGTGTGTCACATACAGAATGAGAAACATCTGTCTTACAGGTTTACCAAACTACATATTGAAGAGCATTTCATAGATGTATTGCTGGCTGTGCTCTGTACTTCAAATAGGTTAACGTCCCCTAGTTAAAAAGACCCCCAAACAAGGGGCATGTGAAATCTTGATCTTTACCTTGAAGCCATTCATTGAACGTAAACCTAAATATTTATATATGGGTAAATGTAGTGTTGCTCCCTATCCTCCGTCTCCTTTTTAATCTTTTTGTGCCATTATTTGCTTTTGTGGAGGAATATAATGGACGAAATGGAAAAGAATTATTAAATATCTAAGACTGCATTACTTTAAGCAATCAAGTATTGAGGTGACCTGCATAGAAATGCCCACAACAGGATGACCACCAAGAGAGGCGGCACTTCCATATCATAAATAAATAAACCAATCGTTTTTTGTATTATTACTATGTTCATTTTTTTGCTTGCATACGTAAACAATGATAACCTAAGACAGTGCCAATACCATCACTAGATAGGGCTACTGGAGCTGAACTCCTGAATCTCAACATCATAGCCATTCGGCCTCAAATAAAAGGAGGTCTGTTTATATTAACCTCTGTCTTCCTAATCCCTCTAGAAGCATGCCGCTATTAATGCAGACTGCCAGGATATGATGTCAAATGCTGGCGCTCAGCATCAGTGTAGTATACAGGGGGGCTGTGTGGGAAGGTGGGAGAGGGTAAGTGGGAAGAAGAGAAGATTTGTAACTGTTTGTGAGCATGCATCTTTATGTGTGTATGAATAGGGATGTGTATGTGCAAGTGTGTGGATGTGTGTGTGAGCATGGATGTGTAAATGCTTGTGTTGGGCATGGTTGTTTAAATGTTTGTGAGTGAGTATGTGTGAATGTGTGAATGTGCCAGTGGATATGTGAGTTACTGGAGAGGCAATGAAAATATGGGGGGCGATGATATAATAAAATAATAGGAGGAGATATAGGGAGATGATGAGATGGTGGAGAGATGGGGACAAAATGGAGAGATAAAGAAAAGGAATAGAGAATGAGATAAAGAGTAGAAAAGAGATAATGAGAGATGAGGAGAAAGGAGAGATGTGGAGAACGGGGAGAGATAATGAGAAGAGGCAGAGATAATGAGAAATGGAAGAGATAAAAAAAGAAAAAGAGGAGATACGATGATAAAGGGGATCAAAGAAAAGGGGGAAGATAAAAGAAAAAAGAGAGGTAGGGAGAAAAGGGAATGAGAAAGAGGAGAAAGAGAAAGAGAAAGAGGATGAAGGATAAAGAGAAGGGGGAGAGAATAAGAGGTTGAAAGATAAAGAGAAAGATAAAAAGGGAGAATTAAAAAGAAAGAGGAGGGGTTTATGTGTAAGGACACGTGTGAATGTGTATATATATATATATATATATATATATATATATATATATATATATATATATATATATATATATATATATATATATATATCTATGTGTGTTTATGGGAAGACATTTGTAATATGTGTAAACCCTAATGTATACTTTTCGTATCATATCATGCACTTGGTTATCTCTGATGAGCTTTGACAATACTTAAACTAGTCTAAAAAAATAACATATTTTCCCAAATGCAAAAACTTATTAACACATGATGCATCAATGCATAGGACACATTTTCATTCCAGCTAAATTTCTACTACATTTTTAATAAATTCACACCTGGTTAATGAATAGGCAGTATTTAGTCCATTTGTAGATTGCAAGATCAGGTTGACACAGTCCGACGCTATCAGAACAACTCCTTTTGGCTCCCTTCAATGGACTTTCTATATTCAGAGTTGATCAAGAAGTTAAAAGAAGTCAAATACTACTCCCCGTAGCAGTGTAGGGGAAGGAGATCTAAAGACTAAAACGAAATAAGTCTGTACAACATAATAACAAATTGTAATTGGCAAAGAACGCCTTGCTATCTAAAATGATAGATAGTTGAAAAGGTAGAGGAAAAATTTGTAAACAAAATACACTGGACTGAGAATTAATAGATATTCATACCTAGGAACTCTCCAGGTATGACCGTGGAGAAGAGTGGTTTTTCTGGTTCTCTGGGTTAGCACCCGAATCTTCCTGGTCCTCCTGGTACACTCCCTGCCAAGTCCCCTTTAAATGGGGGTGTTTCCCGCAATGTCAGCCACTGACATCAGCAGGACTGCCCACTGACATCAGCTCACTGACGTCAGTGGTAGCCGGAACCCACAAGTCCCCAGGTATATAGATATCTGTTAGCAACATACATTCCTTTTTAGCAAAACAAGCTGTTTCTATTTTGTACATCTACCCAAACTTTAGAAACATAAAACATGTATTGGTGCTTAAGATTTGGACAGTTCATTTACATTGTGAGTATTATGTCTATAGGCGTTTTGTTTTCTATTTAAAATGGGTGGTTTAATGCTTCACTAATGCCCCACTGCCAGGGGCTGCTCTAGGTTTTTATGGGCCCTAACTAAAGAGATTTCAGTTGACACCATCTATAGTGTAAATGATAAAAATAATAATTACATAAACGTAAGATCCATTTTTTTACATTTTTGTGTACTTCATCCCATTGATATCCTAATAATTTACAAATAATTTTATAAGAATAAGCATTACACTTGTGTGCCGGCAAAGGCTTTGTGTTCATCAAAAAAAATCTTCGTCCGTTCTAGTGTTTGTTTTGGGTGAATATTCAAATGCGTTCTTCGTATTCTTTTTTTTTTCTTCGTTTTCTGCTGGTTGCCATGGAAATGCCATGAAATGGGACCCATTTTACATACTTGCCTATCACCGTATTTGCTCGATTATAAGACGAGGTTTTTTCCAGAGCAAATGCTCTGAAAAATACCCCTCGTCTTATAATCGAGGTCGTCTTCTAATCAGACCTCATTCTGCTTCGGCCGTGCTGCTTACCGGGCTTTGATCGCGAGCAGCGTCTCTGCTATTAGCAGCAGGAAACAGGAAGCTAGCACAGTCATCACATAACTCTATCTCCCCCTCCTTCCTCTGGGGGCGGGGCTAGAGAAGTTGCTCGCACAGCCGGACCCCTGCAGAAGTCTGCGAGTGGGAGATCTGCAGTTAAGGGGGGTGGGGGTGGGGGGTTTGAGCGTGTGTGTGTATGTGTGATTAATGGAATGAATGAGTATTTAAATGTTTGTGAATGAGTGTGTGTGTGATAGCATGGATGTGTAAGGGGGGTGGTAGCATGACATAGGGAGGCTGTAATCACACTTCTAACATCCCCAGGTTCCAGCATGTACTGGCTGCCTTGGCTTGATAGGAGTGTGATTGCTGTTAGCAGTATATATATATAACTCCAGAAATGCATTTTAACCCCCTATATGCCACTCAGCCCCATGATATGCCTTTTAACCCCCTATATGCCAGAGTGGCATATAGGGGTATAAGGCATATCATGGGGCAGAGGGGCATATAGGGGGTTAAAAGGCATATCATGGGGCACAGTGGCATATAGGAGGGTATAAGACATTTCTGGAGGCAGAGTGGCATATAGAGGGTTAAAAGGCACATCATGGGGCAGAGGGGCATATAGGGGGTTAAAAGGCATATCATGGGGCACAGTGGCAAATAGGGGGGTATAAGGCATTTCTGGGGGCAGAGTGGCAAGCGTGGGGGCAGATGTGCATAACTGGGGGGGCAAATAAAAGGAAATAAAAAATATATTTTTCTCAATCATAGCTTTTATTAAATATGAAAATTAGTTTACATGAATTAATATTTACTAGTAAAACTTTTTTCCTATAGGGTAGTCTTATATTCAGGCTTTTTGTTTTTTTCCTAAATTAATATTTTGATTTTGGGGGGTCGTCTTATAATCAGGGTCGTCTTATAATCGAGCAAATACGGCATTTTCAACTTACCTACAATGACATAATTACCTACAACCCGAATTTGACAGGACAGGGCTGAAAAAAACATGACTGTCCTGGGAAGTTAGGGACTGTTGGCAGGTATGCCGATGGAAGAAAGTGGGTCAAAAACTCAAAAAAAGCATAGACTTAAAGTTATAGGGTTAATGTAAGGTTAAGGATAGTAGTAGTGCACCGGTTTGGTTAAAGGTCTATTATTATTATTATTATCTAATTTTAAATTTAATAGGTACTGTTAAATGCATGATGTCACGAGAGTGAGCTGATTGGACAAGTGAAGATCCGCTTACTCAATCAGTGTCCCTCCTCTTTCAAGAAATGGCGGGCACAATGCGAAAACTAAGACGAACACGAAGAAACAAAGATTATTCATGTTGTGCGTGTTCATGTAAGTTTATCCGCGCTATATCTGTTGATTCGGTAATCGGTTTTTACAACAAAAATTTAACATTCCAGTTTTCACGAATATGAATGTACAAGTCTAATATGCATAAAGATGCTTATTGGACATGGATTGTTCACAAAGGGCCGGTGAGCCATAAAAAATATATTTTATATGTTATAATCTCAAAAGTAAAATAGAGATATCAGAACCAGGCAACAATATACTTAAAAAAATAAAGATTCATAATCCTACATGAATTGTTTTATTTGGGATTTCAGGAGTTGCCATACTGGCCCAGAGTGGTGACTGTCCCTTGGCCGGTCCAAAATTGTTCACAAAGGGCCACTCGGACCTAGACTGGTCCACGTCCAGAGGCAAGAATACAACAATAAAGTGAGGTTAGATGACCAAGTGGTTAAACATGAGAGAAGGTAAGGGAGGGAGTATGCATGTATGACTGTATGTACATCAAACTGAGAGTGTATAAGTATTTGCGTGTGATCATGAATATGCATCTTTAAATATCTGAGCATAGATGTGTATGTGTGTGAGCATGGACATGTCTGTAAGCATTGATGTATAAGGATGTGTAAGCATGGATGTGTAAGTGTGTGAGCATTGCTGTGTAAGTTAGTGTGAACATGAATGTGTAAATGCTAGTGTATGAGTATGGTTGTGTATGTGAGCATGTTTGTGTATGTGTAAATGTGTATGAACAGATGTGTTTATATGTGAACATGCATGTGTATGTGTGAGCATGAATGTGTGTAGGTGTAGGTGTGTGTGAACATTAATGTGTAAGTGTGTGAGCATGAATGTGTATGTGTGAGAGGGAGTGTGTGTTAACATGAGTGTGTAGGGTGTAAGTGTGTGTTGGCATATATGTGAGTGTGCATGTGTCTTGGCGTGAGTGTGTCCAAATGTGAGAGTGTGTCTAAAAATGTGTCACAGTGCCTATGCGAGTTACAAGGGTTGCCAAATACAGGATTCACTCTGGGTGCCAAATACTCCAGGAACGCCCCTCATTAGTAGCACCAGTTTGCTAAGCTTCTGTTGGGTGTGTAATTGGTAGATAATTGAAAATAGATTATGATTAAAATTAGAAGCACACTTTATAGTCATCACAGGACCTCTATCTAAAACCGTGTAGTAAGGCTAAACATAAGCAAAGACTGAAAGCATGTAACATTTTTAATATACACAACAGTTAATATAACAAAATTAAAAAATAAAAGGTTGATATGTGTGCTATAACATAACAGTAGAAAATGTAAATCATTTTTCTGGCAGGGCAAGTATTTAGTAGCTCTCTGTGAGTACAGGGTTAACAGGAAATCTCCCTTCATACCATCTGACACTTTGTAGTGATGGTATATGTGCTGGTTCTGCAGTATATGGTTCAACAAAAGAATCAATGTAACTGTATATCTATCAAAATCTTTAAAAGTCAACATTTGTCAAAGGATTGTGATGCTATTTGTTCAATATCTACACAATCTTTTCTCAAACATTACCTTTGAAAACTTGGCGACCATTCTGTCTCAAGCTTGAATTTCCTAATCAAGTCTGATTAAAAATGACACAGATGCAAACAAAGATAATTAAGGGAAACTGTAAATATGTTCTCCCCTTCAGTTACACAGGTATGAGACGAAGACAAACCAGTATGTGCTACCTTTAATTACATAACAATTCCATGATGAGTATAGTAAATATAATAGTGAGACATAATCATATAAAATAGTATAATGGTCTTTAAAAAAACATTTTGTGTACCACCAGGCTTACCTGGCACATTCAGAACTTTAACGTGTAGCCGTGAACTAGATAGATGCTGCAAAATTGTGAGTATAAAGTACGGTAATACATATCCAGTGGACAAGGAATCACTGGTCATCTCTGAAGCTGCAGCACACCACTTTTTCCACTGGGCTATCTGTGCCGCTTCAAGCAGCCAATTATTGTCAGGAAAGCACCCCAACTGAAATCAATTTTATGTTTTTGATAGTAGAACAGAACCCTTAAAAAAAACATTTTTTGTTTAGATAATTAAAGGGGAAAACTGGATATTACATGATATTACATGATTTTACATGATATTTTTAAAAACAAGATGTTAAGATATGAAGTCACACAGGATGTTAAGATATGAAGCTCATTATATCTAATGTGGTACAGCAAGCAGTGTGGATATACCTATGCTTGCTAATGCTTTATTTAATGCTTGTTCATACCTGGGACCAGGCTGATTTTTCTTTTTGTACTCTTTGTGACCAAGACTGTTTAAGCACTTTTGCTCGTGTTTAGCTGTAATATTCTTCTTTAGTATACCCACACAAGTCATACATTGTTTTTTTAGTACTAGAGGGGCTTTCTTCAGATAAAATGTTTGATCATATATCTAACTTACTATAAAAAAAAATATAGTATATGGTGAAAAATTGATAAAAGCAAATTTTCTCAGTTTTGTTTGAAAAATCTTTTATTCATCTACAAAAGCTAATGAAAAAAACGACTAACTAGATTTTACTATTTATCATGGGTTTAGAAATACCCAATATTTTAATTTTTTTTTGCTGTTTTCACACGATTCAGGGCAATAAGTACAAGCAGCATTTTGCTATATCAAAAGCATCTTTCTTTCACAAATCTGGTCATTCTGCCCCATGTACTATTTGGGACACCTTTGAAGTCGGTCAGTTTAATTTACCCCATCAAACCATATATTTTTGAAAAAAAGAAACCCCAAGGTATTTCAAATGCCCTTTCCATTCACTAATTGTGTCACCAACCTTTGTCAAACTTTGTGGTAGTAATTTATTTTGATTTTTTTTTACACAAATTGTAATTCAGGTATACATTTACCGCAATGTGTGTTCAGCAACATCGTCTGAGTACAGTGATACAACCCATACATGGTTATTTGGGGGCTAAAAGGCCACATTTGAGACATGCACAATTCAGGTTTTCAACTTGGAATTGCGACATCTGGTCCTTCTGTCCCCATTTCCTATTTGTGACATCTTTGAAGCAGGCCAATAAAATTTACCCAATCAAACCATATATTTTCGAAAAGTAGACACCCCAAGGTATTTAAAATGCTGGTAGATTAACTCTTTCCATGTATTAAGTTTTAATATTTGTTGCATTTTTTCACACAAATTGTATTTCAGGTATGAATCTATAGCTTCTGCAGGGCCGGCCCTATAATGGAGCCGAGTGGGGCAATTGCCCCAGGCGGCACTTTTGAAGAGGCGGCACTTTGCCGCCCCAACCGCTTTTTTTGTTCTTTCTTTCTTAAGCGGAGGAGAGAGAGAGGGGCGCCGAGTGGTTTTCGTTTACCCACTCGGCGCCCCTCTCTCTCCTCTGCGAGCCCTCTAGCTCGTTCTCGGTGCCGGCTTGTAATGCTGAGCGCCGGAAGTGACGTTAGTTTCCGGCACTCAGCATTACAAGCCGACACCGTGGCAGAGCAGGGAGACTCGCCGCAGGACTGTTCAAAGGTAAGTACAAAGGGGGGATAGGGTAAATAATGGCGTCTGTGAAGTTTAAAATGCCGCCCCCCGGCGTCGGCAGGGGGGGCGGCATTTTAAACTTCGCCCCAGGCGGCATTATGTCTTGGGACGGCCCTGAGCTCCTGGTATAGGTTACTGTCAAACAACACCCCAATCTGTGTTCAACAACATCTCCCAAGTACAGTGATACCAGCCATGCATGGGTTTGTTGGGTTGTTTGGGAGGTAAAATGACACATTTAAAGTCACTTAAATCCCCTTTCTTCCCCATTCTGATTCTCAATTTGAACTTCAGCAAGTTGTCTTGACCACATCTACATGCCTAAATGCATTGAGTTGCTGCCATGTGATTGGCTGATTAGCTATTTGTGTTAACAAACAGGTGTACCTAATAAAGTGGCCAGTGAGTGTATGTATATATATATATATATATATATATATATATTATTGTTTTATATAGTGCCATCAGATTCCACAGCGCTGTACAAAGGGTAGACAGTACAGGTAGTATGTAACAAGATGACATACAGAAACAACAGGTGAGGAGGGCACTGCTCAAATGAACTTACGTATCATTGAATAATAAGCCACATCCATGTGGTGTGGTAATAAATTTAGTGCAGGAGTATCTTTTTTCAATGCTACTGTACATGTGCATTCAATTGTCATTGGTATAATGTGTTTTTTTAGGAGTATTTATTTAGGTTTTCTGTTGTACGTTATGTCTCGTGAATTCTAGACAAAGTTTTTAATGGTCTGCATTGTACACACAAAAATGTATTCATGCTAGTAATCTTCTCATTCCCACCCAGTAGGAGTGGTTTTCTATTGACTACGATGTAACTTTTTAGCAGTTAGTCTAGAACCCATCTAAAACCCACATCACTATTTGGGTTTTAGTCAGGGAGTTGAACCTCAAACCATGTAGAGTATATGGACAAAATTGACCTCTGACCATCATGACTTTGATGACATTGCATTATACATTCTAAATACACAGACATTAGAATGAAGTTGGTCCTGCCTGTGCAGCATTAACAGCTTCCACTCTTCTGGGAAGGCTTTCCACAATACTTTGTAGTGTTTCTATGGGAATTTTTGCCCTTCATCCAGTAGAGCATTTGTGAGGTCAGGCACTGAAGTTGGACAAGAAGGCGTGGCTTCCAATCTCCGTTCCAATTCATCCCAAAGGTGTTTGATGGGGTTGAAGTCAGGGCTCTGTGAGGGCCATTTAAGTTTTTCAACACCAAACTCATCCAACCATGTCTTTATTGGCCAAATAAATCTACGGTTTAGAAAGCCAATACATTTATCCCACAATCTTATCTAAAATACGTTTAATGATTTATGTAACAAAAATATTGCATATGTCTAATTAAGAATGTTGCAAAACTGAATTTATTATTCCAAATCAATCATCCACTCAACAGGGAAGACACCCAATATTGCATAAGTCTATAAACTAATTATCATTACGTAACAGGATCTTAATATATACAGTATGCTAAATGATAAAACATTATACATTTGACGGACAAATCCATGCATTTTAAATGCTTGTTTTTAATATGTTTTTATTTAAAACACATAAGATTGTGATTATATTAATATTACAGACATTTTTACATAAGTAGATAAACTGCCAAATGTTTTAATTGAAATGGGTGCTGCTTATGCTATTGCTTAATAAGTATGTATATTAATTATTTATTCATATACATTATCTAGCTATAATATATCCCAGATGTTCTTATGTTATTTTTACCACAAAAATTTTGCCAAAATGTCAAGAAACAGCTTTTTCTTAAAAAAAAAATGATGTTTTACAGCTCTCTATGTAGAGAAAGGACAATGCATACGTTAAAACAATAACAAAATCAGTAACAATAAACACAGCTAATTGTGTCTTTGCTCTCTAGATCCAGTGTCTGTAATGTGTTTTGACTTTTTCCTGTTAAAGGACTAAATATAGCAGCATGTATTCTACATCCCGAGGAGATTCACAGTATCTATGTAGAGCTGTATGACCAAACAGAACATACAGATGTAGCACAATTTGTTAAAGGATGCCACATTTGCCACAAGTTAGTTCCTGAAATTCCTGCTAGATTGCCCCAGTAATCCATAAATCCACAAACATATGTAATCATAATGAACAAAATGAATCCTCAGATGATGTTGAGTCCAGAAATGCAAATTGTCAATTAACATAAATAATACAATCAATTCCCATGAGAATGTTAAAAACATTAAAAACATATAGTGTAAAAATGGCATAAAGCAATATGGCTTAAACAAGGACAGTAAAAAAATAAGGGTCACAAACAGGTATATATTATGTAAATAATGGGAAATGCAGTGAATACATTTAAATAAATAATGAGAAATGACCAATATGTTATCTATGCACTACAGTCCATAGCAGCTGTAGGTAGCATTTTTTTTGTTCCTAAAATATTAAAATTAAAAAAAACAATATGGCATATGTATATGATATTTAGCACCCTTATCTTCTTGGGGGTCCGCTTGTGGTCCAAATAGGCATTTCCCCAGTATTTGTTGATTTGCAGCATAGCAAGCTGCTCTCTTTTTCTGTATCACACACTCTTTTCCTTCCCTATACAGTTCAGGTATAGATCGAATAAACAACATATGGAAATCATTGCAGGTATGGAAAAACTGAATCAGAGATGCAAACCCAGTCTTGCTGGTATAGATCAACCGAAAAAATTGCATGCAAACTCAGCGCTGAAGGTATAGATAAAAAAATAACCTGTAGAAACACTAAATTGCAGGCATAGATATTGGTCACGCGCCCCAAAGGCTAGCCCTAGCCAGGGTTGGTGCAAGGATTTTTGTCACCCTTAGCAAAAACTCTTGTTGCCATCCCTTTTGTATACTGTCCTTGGGTATAGATCACAGGTCACACACCCTAAAGGCCAGCCCTGGCACCCATATTGCATTCATAGGACTTGCCCCAGTACAGAGATTGCACACACAGGACTTGCCCCAGCACCCAGATATCCTCTCATCCTTTCTCTTTATTACTCCCCTTCTCTTTATCTCTTCTTTCTATACAATTCTTCTCTTTATATCTTGTCTTTCTCTTCATCTCTCATCTTTCTCTTCATTTATCCTCCTCTTTTTCTTTACCACACCCTTTTCCCCTAATCCTCATCTTTCGATTGATCTCTCCTCTTTCAGTTTATCTATTTCTCTCTCTTTCCACTCAACCTCCACCATTTTTATGTATCTCTCCCTCTTTTCTTTAATCCCCTATTCCTTATTAGCTCTCTTCTTTTCTTTATCTCATCTCTCCCGTTTCTGTTTATCATTCCTATTTTTCTTTCTCCCTTTTCTCATCTCCCTTTTCTCATTCACCCTTCTCTTCATCTCTCATTATGTCATCTCTCCTGTTTCTTTTTTATCTCTCTTCACTTCCTCTCCTCTTTCTCCTTTCACTTTATCTCTCCCTTTGTCCACATCTCTCCTCCTTCTCATTATCTATCCCCTTATGTCCCCTTATTCTGCCCCCTTTCTTGTTTTTTCTGCAACTTCTTATTCACATTCTCTCCCTTTCTGTACATCTCTCCTTTCTCATTATGTCCCCCTTCTCTCCATTTCTTCCCTTTTCTCCTCATTATCTCTCCATTATATATTTATCTGGACAGAGGCATTGTTAAAGGGAGGTCAACAGGGCTGGCACATGCAGATTCAGACTGAAGGCGGATGAATAGGAGGAAAAGCAAGCGGACAAATCATCTGTAATCAGTCCGAAGGACAGTGTAGTCAGGAGGCAATCAGAATCAGCAACGCTTAATCAGTCCGAAATGCAGCGTAGTCAGAAGGCAGGCTGGGTCAGCACCTGTTAATCAAGCCAAGCAGAGCACCAAGGGTTAATACACAAACAAAGTCAACACAGCAATCCAAGGTCAGACCTGGTAATGAAGTTAGCAAGGAAAAGGAATAGGGATGTGTACTGGTGTAGGACTCAGGGACAGGCATTGAGCAGACAAGCATAACCACTGAGTTGCAGTGACACACTAGACTGAGCAAGGAGGGGAGTGAGAAAGGTCCTTAATTGGTGTCCCGAAAACCCTGCAAATCTCCGGACAAAAAATATGACATGGCCCCTTTAAAAAGTCCCTGCCAGCTTACACACGTGAACGCATAGTGCCAGCTGCGCTGCTTCCTCTGGCGGCTGTTGTTCAATGGAGGACCACAGCTAGATGTCGAGGGACCCTTCCAGCTTGATGCCTCGAGTGAGGGAGGACTCGGGGAGCTTGTGGGATACCTCGGGCCACTGTGGGCCGGCGGGTCCTCGCCGCAGAGGTAAGTGTGGATTCGGACACCCAGACACCCACACAAGTATACTCAGATACTCAAACTAAGACAACCAGACATACCCATAGTAACATACCCAAACAAATAAACATGTTCAAATACTTACAAACCTAGACACACACATACATACTAACATAGCTAAAGATATATGTTCATGACTCGGGCACTATATATTAACCTACAGTTGAAAAACATAAATAAAAACACAAGAGCCAGGAGGTCGTTGGAAAGTGTAAGGCCACAGCGCTTTATTACTGTGACAAAAAATGTAGAAAATTAGTAAAACATAAACATTGTTAAATAACATTTGTAGGGATGTCCCGCCAAATACCATACGGGAACCGTTGGGTCGGAACACCCTACCCTTGCAAAAATTCCCCCAGGGACTGAACCCGTGGAGAAATTAACAATAAACATAACGTCGGCATAACAGCCAATTGTAAACATATCACCTTAACGCTCAGTATTCAGCCATAGACTCTGTTCAGCTAAATAAAAGCGAAAAAATTGGGGAGGGAGGGCGGGGGTTCACTGCTTTAACAGATTCTCTGCTTAATAAGCTGGAAATTTTGTCTGACCAAAGGCGGGAAAGGGGGGTCCCATAAATAGACAGCCAGAAACCCCACCCAAGCAGGACAAGGAACCCTATAGGATGTCCTACGGATGACCCCTTTCTATATCCTGACAGCAGCTTACTGTTAATATAGGCCCAGTCATGCAGCCCTTTCTCTTATTATCCAGGGCTTGTCTTTCACTGAAATACCCCCCACACACAGACACACTCACAAATATACCCATACACACATATACTAACATACGCAGACAAAGACACACATTCACACAGGCATGCACACTAACATACCCAAAGACACATCTTCACACACTAATATACTCAAACAGATTGCATCCACAGGACTTGCCCAGCACCCAGATTGCACACACAGGAATTGCCCAGCAGGCAGATTGCACTCATAGGACTTGCCCCAGCATTTAGATTGCATACACCGGATTTGCCTAGCATCCAGATTGCACACACAGAACTTGCCCTAGCACTCAGGTTGCATCCACATGACTTGCCCAGCACCAGTATTGCACATACATGACTTGCCCCAGCACTCAGATTGCACACATAAGGACTTGCCCCAGGTTACACACATACATAGGACTTGCCCATATTGCATCCACAGGATTTATCCAGCACCCAGATTGTACCCCCAGTCTGGCCCTCTTGCTCCTACACTCCCTTTGCTCTTACATAACCCATGGCCAGAGATTGGTGGACTGTAACCAATCTCTGTAGATTGGTAGCAATTGATACACTGTAAAAAACACACACAAACACATACACTACTCTCAAAAATGTCTACCCATAAACACACACCTGCTCATAAACACATGTGCACGCTTGCCCTTGCATATAAACTCCTGGATTACACTTGCCCTTGCTTCCACATACTTGCTTGTCCTAAAACAAATTTGTCCTGACATACAAACACTTTCAAAACACAAACACATGCCCTTTATCTTTCTCATAATGTCTCCGCTATCTCATTGTCTTTCTCATTATCTCTCCCCTTTCTGCCCACCTTTCCCCTTTTTCATCACCCCCCTTTATCTTTCCCCTTTTTCTTTATCTCTCCCATTCACTTTGATCCCTTTTTTCTCCCGTTTGTCCCCATTTCTTCTACTTGTTAACATTAGCACAAGCACTGTGAGTTGGGAGCTTCATGTAATGGGTTTCCATGGCCGAGCAGCTGCGCAAAAGCCGAAGATCCCAATGCATTATGCCAAGGGTTGGCCACGAAAATACATTGAAGGCCGCCCTATAAACAAATACTATTGCCCATATCCCTAAAACAGAAATAAATAGAAAAATATTGGGCATAAACTGGGCAGCCTATTCCTCAAAAATGGATGGAGCATCCTGAAAATGTATGTTAAAGACAAACATTAGCAAAATGCTTGCAGGGTGGGCAGAGCTCCTATTAAGCACCTCTTTATCATATATGGAGTTGCTATTGAGAAAGTACATACCAGAAAATATTAGGTTCTTGTAGTTTTTACTGTTAGCCATGTCCTATATTTCAACATTCCCAGTGGGAAACCATGGATATACTATATAATAGGATCATATGTATTGTTATATAGCTGCACAGTTTGTACACAACTGTTTATGGTGTGAAAAAGAACCTGTAGGGAAGCAGTGTGGACCTATGGCAAAGGGAAGTTGATTTTGTGTCCATATGTATCACCTTTACTTAACTTCGTTGACTTGAGACAAGCTGACTTCAAGTATACTCGACTTAGCTGCTGATTCCAGTTTAATGAATAGTTGAGTAGCTAATTTTCATACAACTTATTCAAGCTGGCCTGATCAACTCAACTATTAACCAGACATCCTATACCTTTTTGAATTGGCAAAAAAATATCATAATTATGAAATACTTTATATAGTCATTCAGTAAGATTAGGACAATATCTTTGATATTCAACATGTGCTGTTGATTTACTATTAGACACTTCCATATGTGTTATTCATTTGCAGTTCATATTCATTTTAGTTTTATAACACATACATTCTAAAACATAGTTTATATTCGAAAAAACAAACAAAAGATCAGGGGATTTCACTAACATAAATAATAGGAAAAATACTTGCATTTCTTGTGCTCTCACTTTTATTTTAAACAATAATATTATACAAATTTCACATACTTCATTTGTAACAGTCAACATTTTATGAAATATTTCCAGTTTGGCAAGCTTTATTTATTTACACAATGAACACTTCTGATATATTTGTATTGCCGTAAGACACATTTCATACCAACACTAAATGGTGTTTAGATTTCATATGGAATATAAAATATTGATTTTTAGCAGTGAATAAAACATTTTTTTTCTATTTCATAAACAGTATTACTACGAGTTCTGAATATCAGACAATATTCAGCACTATAAACTAGAGATGTCTTCAGGAATCAGGATGTCTTCAGGGGGACAAATATAAAAAAGCAGGGGGGGGGGACACTTATAACCTCTGATGGCACATATAGGATCCTAGAGATATCATTACTGAACACAGCTTCATGCCTTCCATAGTTTAATTCATACATTTTACTGAGCATTTTATAGGGGTGAAGTGACCTTAAATATGACCTCTATTCCATCACACATTGGGTAGTTAGTGGGGCAGGACATTCAACTTGAGAGTGTATCTAGGAGGCCCTTGCTTCATTTTTCTTAATGTATTTATTTTGCTTTATTTTAAAGTTTAGTGAACAAGGGGGCTTTTTTTATGTAATTTGGAAGTTGGAGGTGAAGACTTCAGACTTGATATTCGTGCATGCTCGCAATATTGAATCTTGATTTGCTTTGCGAGTGTTAACATGTAAGGCCATTGACTCCAAACCGTTTGACCCTCAGGACCTCTGCCCATTCACACTGAGATTGGTTTAAAAGTGAGAATACGTGAGAGTTTCCAGATCTGTAAGAAATTGGTGAGAATCCCCAGGTCTGTAAAGCAGAGAACACGTTTTGTCATGCCATCGATCATCTTTTCCCTGCATAAATGTTAGAGCTCATCCATAACACACTTATTGTTTCAGTTAGATGAATTTGTTTAAGCAAGTCTTTGCAAAAACATATGATATAATATTTGGAACCATTCTATTTAATTATACTGATTTACATTCTAAAATGTCATTTTTAACCCAGCCGGATCCTTCCTATACTGTTCATTGTCTTCTTATTGCATGTATTTGAATCATGTTGAGAAATCATGACAAACAGCAGAGAGGTGTGCAGTATGCAAACTATACAGTGAAAGACAGGGAAGATTAATACTACAGAGACAATTTATTTACAGATCCTAAACCTCAGCAGATGCGGATAACCATTAGAATATTCTTCAAACAAAGTACATTTTGATTAACACTTGTGTTTGAATTTAAATTCAACACAAGCACTTTTCCCATAGTTATATCATTTAGATGTTACTGTAACTGTTTCCTTTATATGTTTTTTTTAGCCCAGTAATTAGGATTTACAAAACAATGACATAGTTTATGGAATAAGATATGAAAAAGAACTTCTAGTATACAATCTAGTAAATGCGTGACATTAAACCAAGCCTCATGCAAGGCACAGTTGTTTGTTCATGGCACTCCATTTAGAATGTACTGGAAATGGCCTGATAACATTCTCTTAGCTGGTGGTTTAATAGCAATTTATAACTAGTAGATTGCTTTTTCTAAAAAAAAATCTATTGAATACCTTAATGATTAATGAAAAAAATATTTTCAATTCAGAAATGAACCATAGAAATGAGCTAAAGTTAATGGATAAAGGCTCTATCCCTGTTGCTTTATCAAGATTAAACTATAAAAAAGCTAAGAGCATGAAAAGTGCATCTAACATGAAACTGATTGACTTGGCAAGCTGTTTTAAATATACTTTACATGCTTTCCTAACCCCTCAAAACAAAGGGGTCTATTCCCCAAAGTATATGGCAGTTGGCTAAAAATGTTTACAGCAGAATTAACAGAGGCAGGGGGATAGATAAGGCTTTTACATTTTTTAGTTATTATCATTATTTATGTAAACACTACCAACTACATTAACTCATGCGGGGGGGACCGATAATGAAGAAATCCCCCCCAGGGCCGTAGGAACCCCCCAATAGAAACGCCGCAAATGCGGCCCACGAAACCTCGAGGTGCGGCCTGCGTAAGATCGGCAGCCAGGGCAACCGATCTTACGCAGTTCCCATACCCAATAGTGTACCTAGCAGGGGGCGGGCGGTCCACCCCGGGTGCCGCTCATCAGGGGGGTGCCACCATGCCGGTGCCCCTTCAGAGATAGAAAGTAATGTCAGCCGCTAGAGGAGCAGGTTTGGCTGGGGATATCAAGGATATCCCTCTTACCTGCTTAAAGCCAATTAAGGGAGCAGGAGGTCTGTAAATGCAGATCTCCGATCCTGCTTCCTTGCGATGTGCACCGCAACTGCTGCTGTGGGTCGGGATTTGCTGTTATAGTCCGGCGCACAACACTAAAGCCATGCCCACTGCCTTCCGCGCTCACTGCACCGGAAGGAGAAAAAGAGCCAAGAGGAAGACCGAAGAGGAGGAGGAAAATGAGCTGTAGTGGGAAAAGTGACAGTGACAGAGGAAAGGTAGGAAAATATTCAGTGAGAATGAATGTTTGTGAATGAGTGTGTGTGATAGCATGGATGTGTAAGTGTGTGGGGGGATAGCATGGCATAGTGAGGCTGTAATCTCAGTTCTACCATGCCCAGGTTCCCAGGTTCCAGCATGTACTGGCTGCCTGGGCATGATAGGAGTGTGATTGCTGTTAAACGGTTAACCTTAACGATTGATACATTTATGAGAATACTGTTGAATTTGAATGGTTTGTAGCTTAATTCACACAATTTTCACTCTTCTATTATTAGTTTTGTTATCTTTCATAAGCTTTTGCACAAACTGCAAATGCAAAATGCCCAAAGTTATGCAAGTGCAGGAAGTCCTGGTGTTATGTATCCTGGAAGCATCCTGATGTCAATAAAAGTATTAGGCTGCATATTGTTCATACACCCTTACTAGTAATGCACCAACGTCACTAATTTGTGTGCGCAGTTGCCAAGTGAAGGTCTGGTTAAGTGTTGGGTAGAGGGCTTGAGATGGATGAAGAACTAGCATGGACATGGTCAGACTTGTAGGCATGTCATTATTATTATTAGAATGTATCAAATTGAATATGAACCCAGTTAAAGACACTTGCTTCATGTAAATTAGATCATCTGCATTACAATCCATTTGTAAAAATGATAAAAGATTATGGAATGGAAATGGCAACTGACAGTTTACACACAATTTATAAATTTTTGAGTAAATAATAACTTCTTTTGGGTCTTCATTACAATTAGTAATAATGTTTCCAATGTTGCATGGAGTTACAAAGTTGTTAAACCAGGAACAGACTGGCAGATAAATCACATGAGTGTGGCTGACTGCTGGATACCCCCGCTCAGCTGCCTAGCTTTTATAGTGAGCGATAGCTGTAAGTAGGAGAAACAAAGGGCACCTGTCCACTTTTTTAAAAAAATCTTTATCTCTAGTGTTACAAAATCATGATACAAGTATACAGTATATATATATATATATATAT